>NC_056660.1:200791744-201093790 GCF_018350195.1 Panthera tigris | reverse complement strand
CTGACATTAGAGATTCTATATCTATACCATTATCTATCTTCCTGTTACATATGCATACGTATATATGTATACATAGCAGGAAGAGATGCACATATGTACGTGATATATTCAGAAAGAAAACGAGAGCACACAAAAACAGGTGTTTCAACATGTGTTTCTTCTGCCATCCTGAAGTTGAAGTATACCTAATCTTTTCTTTCATTCTTTTTTTTTTTTAAGTTTATCCATTAATTTTGAAAGAGAGTGAGAGAAAGAGAACCAGAGGGGGAGGGGCAGAGAGAGGATCCAAAGCTGTGCTGACAGCCGGGAGCCGGATGTGGAGCTCAAACCCAAGAATGGTGAGATCATGACCTGAGCCAATGTTGGATGCTTAATCAACTGAGCTACTGAGGTTCCGCCCTAATCTTTTCTTAAATAGAAAATGTGACTAATTGGCATTACCATTCAATTTCTTGAATTGCAAATGCGTCTCTTTTTAATTTGGAATTAACTTTCCTGAGTAGTTTCATGAATATCCTCCTTGCTGTCCTGTGAAAGCTGTCCAAAGATTTCTGTAAAAGTTGCTAATGACTACTGAGTCCTTTCACTGAGAATGCATAGCTCCACTCCAGCAATACTACTGAGGTATTTCTATAGAAGGCCTTGTTAAGTGCTTACTGCTTTTAGAAATAGCACCTGGACTGATGCCCAAGCTTACATTAAGGAAATAGTATTAATGTGCCCTTAAAAAAACATCTTTTATAGCCTAGCAGGAAGAAAAATCACTTTACTTTCATAATTTGCTATATGTATTGCTGTCATCATCACTAATTATAGTATTGCAATAAAGTATTTATTTATTAAGTGTCTTTAGTTTGCCTTCTTCTATTAGTAAAGTTTATTTTCCTCAGTAGAATTTCTTGCTTCCTATTAAAATTTTAAATCATTTGATTGGATAAAAGATACGGATGATGACCAAAATAACTAATGGCAGAGAGACTGGTTAAGTTAATGCTTTGTTTTCTTTTATCATTCTATTTAGACTTAAAAATTCAAGCTCTTTTTTCTTTCTAAAATCAAGGCTTAAGGAGTTCTAAATCTCATTTAGCCAGACACATCCACTTACATCTTTAACAATTTTGAATGTGTATTGACAGATTTTCTTTCTTTCTTTGCCATGTACATTATAAGTTATGGTTTCATTTCACGGCAGTTAAATATTATAGTCATTTTCAGGAAGAGAAAAAAAGTTACCACAGTCTAACTACCTTTATACTGTCATACATGAATCATTTAGAAAATTTTAGGAAACTGTCCAACTGCATTTCTCATAAAACAATGCCAAGACTTATATCTGTGTAGCTTAGAAAATTGAGAAAATTAAGATAACTAAGTAAAACAAAAGAAATTAAATAAAGCACATTTTGCAGTACCATTGTAACCATGCAACTTGAACAAAGCCTACTAAGGAAAAATTTTGTTCAAATGCATTTTCTTCCATAACTTTCCAGCATTTTACATAATGTAGTCTAAATTAAAGATAAAGTAGATCTTTAAGATCTTTTGCAAATAAGCACAAAAAAGCTGTATTCTATTAAATGTCAATGACTGCACACTATAAAATTTTTTTGATGGTTATTTATTTTGAGAGAGACAAAGCGTGAGCAGGGGAGGGGCAGAGAGAGAGAGGGAGAGAGACAATCCTAAGCAGGCTCCATGCTGTCAGTGCAGAGCCTAATGTAGGGCTCAATCCCATAAACCATGAGATCATGACCTGAGCCAGAATCAAGAGTTGGATGCTTAACTGACTGAGCCACCCAGGTGCTCCAATGACTGCAAATTATAAAGAAGATATGTTTCATTTTATTGTCAAGATTAGAATAGTTCTCCCATATATGGCTGAAGATTTTTGCAGAGGGAAAATGAAATAGTTTTTTTTTTTTTTTTTTTTTGTTTTGAGAGAGAGAGAGAGAGCAGGAGAGAGGGGCAGAGGGAGAGAGAGTGAATGTTAAGCAGGTCCCATGCACAGCACAGAGCCCAACCTGGGGTTCCATTAAACAATCCTGTGATCGTGACCTGAGCTGAAATCAGGAGTTGGATGCCAAAACTGACTGAACCACCCAGGCGCCCCATAGTTTATTTAAAGTTACATTATAGAGTTATTGAAATAACATAGCTTATTTCTATTGTATTTTCAAATAAGATTTATACAAATTTATAAAGGGGTTTTGTGGGGCACCTGGTTGGCTCAGTTGGTTAAGTGTCTGACTTCAACTCAGGTCATAATCTCACAGTTCATGGGTTTGAGCCCTGCATCAGGCTCTGTGCTGACAGAACCTGGAACCTGCTTTGGAATCTGTGTCTCTCTCTTTCTACCCCCCCCCCCCCCATGCTTACTCTCTGTCTCTCCCTATTTTAAAAATTAATGTACGAGACAATTTGGGTTATAGATCAGAAAAAATCTTTCTGTTAGCATGTGTCCTTTCTGACACCTGTCCTTGAAGTGTATCTAATCTTTTCTTCAGCAGAACAATGTGATTAATTATGTATTAATTAACAATGTAATTAACAATGTAATTAATTAATGTGGCATTAGCTTTAAATTAACCTGATGAAATGGTTATTAGTCTATATATATTTTCTAATTCTTGTTTGATATTTTTAATTTTTGTCTTGGCTTGATTAATTTATTCTCTTGAGAAAATTGTTACTTCATGTATATTTTCAAGTTTACTGGCATATATTTACTCGTTATGTTGTCTTATAATTTTTTTAATTCTTAATATAGCTTTACTTTGTGTCTGTTTTCATTTGCAGTGGAAATGGTTATTATCAATCGCAATGTGCAATAAAAATAATTACTTTGGTCATATCTTAGAACATATTAGTCTTTTCCAGTTGTATCGTTGACTCTCTTTAATCTTAAAATGTTAACAATTGCCATCCTTTTTTGTTTACTATAAGATGTAATTACTGAAATTACTTTCCTGTTTACTAAACACTTAAAGAACTTCAGATGAAAAGATACGACAGGAAAGCAGTTTCACTTTTAGTTCATCAAAAGTATGGATTTCCTCTCATATCAGTAAAATTTCTGAATGCATCACTTGTTTTTATCAGTAATCATTTTTCGTTATACCAACGTATTCACAGTTGCGTGAAAATATCATGGTGCTATTTTCTTTATTGGAGTTCCATACTTCCACATGGTTTTCTCTTGACAACTGAGAGAGTAGTGACTCATAAAGCACCCTCTGTAACAGAACATAATTGTCTAAGGGGTAAGAACACTCAAAGTGAGACAGTGGGTCAAAGTTGAAGAAGAGACCATGAGCATATAGATATCTTTAAACATAGAGCTCCACTGAAGAGTTCTGAAAGTCTGGTTCTATCTGCTCTTTTTGGCTCAGTGTGGAAATCACACAAGGAAAGTGCCTAAAGAATGAAGGAGGAAACAGAGGAGAAGACGAAGGGGAAACTAGAAAGGTAACTGGTAATTCCATATAAATTTTTAAAATTATATTGCTGAATTTATTTTAGTTTCTCAGGCTCTGTCTCAGAATAAATACAGTCATAACTTTGACAAAGTGATAGCTTTGTAATTCACAAGTAAAGGGAAAGACTTCATACTTCATCTATTCCAAATTGTTTTCAACATTAAGAACAGGCGACACAGACTGTGGCAAATATGAACACCACTGTGCACTCGATACGACTCGGCCATTAAGCTTTTACTTTGCTTTATTTTTTGTTAATAGAAAAGCTGTTGCCTGGCAGTCTGTCTATAAATACTTGTATGTAAATGAGGGTGCCTTTGAATTTGAAAGAGAGAATAGTGCTGACATTGTGACAGGCCACTCATATTACACTTTCATAACTACTCTCAAGTAAACATTGGAAACATTGTGCAATCTCAATATATTATTAAATAGTCAGATTGATGCAAAATACTTTAATTTCACATTTTTCATGATATGGACTTGAGCTTTAGGCTTTAGCACAAGTTATTTGGACATTGATACCATCTATGTATGTCTTCCAATAGTGTCGAGATTGTTGAAAAATATATATCTTACTTGACCTCCCAACTTAAATCTTCAAAAATGATTTCCCAAGGTCACATTCCTTAACAAAACCTTACTGGAGACTAAAAGAAAGGTTCAACCCTGTGACCCTCCCTTGTTCCTGCGTGGCAGCCACAGTGAGCATCTTCTAGCTCTTCCAAGGTTCCACAGTCCCCAGGTTCTCACCTTTATGTTGCCTGCTTTTTGCTGAACTGTGTCCACCACCCTTCTAGCTAAGCCCTACGTCATGTGTGAGTAAAAACCTTTACTCCTTGGACTCCCACATTAGATCAATCCCCTCTGTCACATGCACATTTAGGTCTCAATATTTCCTTTCATACCACTTCTCACAGTTTGACATTGAGTGAGGACAAATTTATAACCACTGTTACAAATTGCACTATAAGGTCCCTGAGTAAAAATCGACGTTATTGATTTTACTCACCATTTTATCTTCACAATGTAGTACAGTACTTAGGATCTAGTAGGTGCATAATAAATAATTTTGACCGAACAGATATGACACATGGTCATTATAACTTTTTTTTTATGTTGATGAAAAAGCACAAATAGAATTTGCATTGTTTTGTAATTTATATAGGTGAATTCAGATAGTCCAAGAGTGCTATTATGTTTGCAATGGACACAAGAGTAGTTTTTCTGAAAATACAGTAGTTCCCTTTTATCCACAGTTTCACTATCCGCAGTTTCAGTTACCTGCAGTCAGCCATGGTCCGGAAACAGATGATCCTCCTTCTGAAGTATCCTCAGGTCAGTGTCAGCTTAAAGCTGTCACAAGGCCTACATCATTCACCTGGCTTCATCTTATCAGGCATTTTATCATCCCACATAATCATAAGGGTAAGTACAGTACAATAAGATATGTTGAGAGAGAGACCACATTCACATAATTTTAGGTATATTGTTATTATTGTTCTACTTAAGTATTAGTCTTTGTTAATCTCTTATTGTGCCTAATCTATAAATTAAACCTTATCATAGATACATAAGTACAGGAAAAAAGCACAGTATAATTAGGGTTCTATGCTATCTGCCGTTTCAGGCATCCGCTGGGAGTCTTGGAACACATTCCCCACTGTGGTGGCAGCATGTGCCCTTCTTATTCTCTTTTCTCTCCACCATGTTTAGAATTTTTAAGCATCTTAGAAAATACATAATGAGAAAATGTGATCGTATCTTAGTTTGAGTTTCACCACAAGTAAGCCTTAAAAAAGAGGATTCAAGTGTAAATAATTTAGATGGGAAACACTGGTAGCAGAGGGAGGAAGTGAAAGAGGGAATAGAGACAAACTTAAATAGCATATGACATAATAATGTAACAAAATAACAAGAGTGTTTTATTAGGCAAATTACCATTGTAGACGTTGGGAGCTAATGTAGAACATGTACCTTATTCAGACTGAAGGACAAGGAATCTCGAGTATTTAAACACTGTCTTCCATCAGTTGTGGCTGCTTGGGGGGTTGTAAATTTCCTGAGGCTTTCAGACTGCTACTGTGCACCCGCAGAACAGCCTCAGACTGCCAGAAAAAACCTTCAGACAGATGTACATGCTGTCTTTGGAAGTCTACTGGTGTGTGTGACAATGCTAAGAACCTAGGGGATATGGCAGGGCACAGAGTTTGCCCCCAATAGGCTTCATAAATATTTCTCAGTATACTATATGATATTTTTTTCAAATTTTAGTATTATTCTAGTTCTGTGAAAAATGCTGTTGGTATTTCGATAGGGATTGCATTAAATCTGTAGATTGTGTTGGGAGTATGGACATTTTAACAATATTGGTTCTTCTGATGAATAAAGCATGGAATGCCCCTCCCTTTACCTGAGTCATCTTCAATTTCTTTCATCAACATTTTATAGTTTTCAGAGTCTTTCACCTCCTTGGTTGAGTTTATTCCTAGGTATTTTATTCTTTTTGATGCAATTGTAAGTGGGATTGTTTTCTTAATTTCCCTTTGTGCAACTTAATGACTAGTGTATTGAAATGCAGTGGATTACTGTATATTAATTTTATATCCCACAGCTTTATTGAATTCATTTATCAGTTCTAGTAGATTTTTTTGATGGAGTCTTTAGGTTTTCTATATATAGTATTCATGCATTCTGCAAAAATTCATGATTTTACTTTTTTCTTACCAATTTGAATGCCTTTTTTTTTTTTTTTTTTTTTGTCTTTTTCTTGCCTGATTGTTGTTGGCTAGGACTTCCAGTGCTATGCTGAAGAAGAGTGGGCATCTTTGTCTTGTTCCTGATCTTAGAGGAAAAGTTTTTGGCTTTTCACCATTGAGTATGAATTTAGCTCTGGGTTTTTCATATATGGCCTTTATTATGTTGAGGTATGTTCCCTTTAAAACCTGTTTTGTTGAGAATTTTTATCATGAATGGCTATTATACTTGGTCAAAACCTTTTTATATATTTATTGAGATGATCATATAGCTTTTATCCTTTCCTTCTTAATGCAGCGTATCATGTTGATTGATTTGTGAGTTTTGAGCCAAACTTGCATCCCTGGAATAAATCCCATTTGATCTCGGTGAATGATTGTTTTAAATGTATAACTGAATGTGGTTTGTGAATATTTTGTTGAGGACTTTTGCATCTGTGTTCATTAGAGATCCTGCCCTATAGTTTATTTGTAGCATCTTTTTCTGGTTTTGGTATAAAGGTAATACTATCCTTGTAAAGTGAACTTGGAAGCTTTCTTTCCTTTTCTATTTTTTGAAATACTTTGAGAAAAATAAGCATTAACTCTTTCTCAAATGTTTGGTGGAATTCACTATGAATCCCTACTGTCCTGGGTTTTTATTTGCGGGGAGTTTTTTGATTACTGATTCAATTTCATTGCTAGTAATTGGTCTGTTCAAATTTTCTACTTCTTCCTGATTCAATTTTGGGAGCTTATATATTTCTAGGGATTTATCCATTTCTTCTAGTTGGCATCTAAGTTTCCATAATATTCTCTTATAATCCTTTTTATTTCTGTTGTGTCAGTTGTTATTTCTTGTCCCTTATTTCTGATTTTATTGGAGTCCTCTCTATTTTTTCTTGATGAGTCTGGCTAAAGGTTTATCAATTTTATCTTTTTAAAGAACCAGTTCCTGGTTTTATTTATCTTTTCTTTTAGTCTCTATTTCATTTATTTCCGCTTTAATCTTTATTATTCCCTTCCTTCTATTGGGTTTGGGCTTTGCTCTTCTTTATCTAGACATCTCTTTTTGCTTTAGATCAATGAATCCTGTTTTTCTTCTAGATATTTCCACTTACCTGGCTTAAAGTCATCCTTTTACTCAAACTAAACAAAAGACTAAAGCTAAATTCATGACCTTGTCTTCTTTTAGGACTCGTTAACTCAGTTAATGGCATCACCATCTACCCAATTTCACAAGCCAGAAACTGAAGAGTCATCTTGCATCCACAAGACCTGCAAAGTTCTTTTCCTTGCCTAGCTCTTCAGCCTCATCTGATATCACTTTTTCTCTCACGTGGGGCTCCAACCACTCTAGCCTTCTAGGTTTTTGAATCTCTTATGTTCTGCTTCCCCAGTCCTTTGCACTAGCATTTATCTCATCGTAGAACGCCTCTTCTTGCCTAGATCCTCCAACTCATGATCTAGACTTCAGTTCAAATGATTAGTTCCCATAAAACCCTTACCTGACCATCCAATTTTTCTTCTACATTCTTAGAACAATATTCAGCTTTCTCCTACGGTTCTTAGCAAGGTTATTAATTAGAAGGTCCTTGGTCCCTGGAATGTAGTCAGATGTGAATAGTTACTCTTTGTTAAGTATATGAATGGTCTGGGTCTTGATTTTAGTGTGAAACTCTGTCCACCCTGCCCTGTATAGGAACTTTGCCATTGCAGACAAACCTATCATGTTTAAATTTTTTTTCCACATTTCTATAAACTATATACTATCTATTAGCAGTCATATATAACAATAAAGACAGGGACTCCACCCTCTTTGAAAACTTAACTTTAAATCCTCAGCTCTTTAGAAAGGTCTACTATACTTAAAAAAAAAAAAAGCCTATGTACTTTACTACATACATCTTATTATGGACCACTTCCTTTCACTTTCAAAGTAAATATATCCAATAGAAAACATCTATTCTATGAAGGTAAAGTAGAAGGTTGTGCCTGGGGAAGTTGTAACTAAGGAAAGATGTTTAAGTCATTCAGACAGTAGTGATTCTTCAGTTGCAAAGGCATTAATTATG
Source organism: Panthera tigris (assembly GCF_018350195.1). Lineage (NCBI taxonomy): Eukaryota > Metazoa > Chordata > Mammalia > Carnivora > Felidae > Panthera > Panthera tigris. The sequence continues at coordinate 201,085,504 of NC_056660.1, read as the reverse complement.
TGAGACATTAGAAGGACTTCCAATGTTCCTAAACTTTGTAGACAATAAATATATTGGAAGAAATAGAGAAACTGGCTACCATCTGTTTTTTAAACTATAAACCATTTAGATTTATCAATGGATACATTTAGGAAACAACCTTAGATTTGAGAAAGCTCAATATTCTTCACGGGAAGAAATATTACCTTTCTCTCTTTCTTCAAAGGAGTGGCCATATTAGATACACCATGACATCTTATATTTCACCGAATGACTACCTTTACCAGATAAATTCTCCTGCAGTGACACAATCCAGCTACATATCCCACCTTGTAAAAGAACAATCTTGAGCCTTCCTTTATTTGATTGCTAACTACTCTAGAGACTTCCCTCAATAGCTCCAGTCCTGATTATTCTTTACCCTGTGCCCTTGAATTCCAAAATGTAAATCAAACTCATGTGTATTACTTATCTCACCTACTGCATGTCATTGCTTTGCAAGCACAGCACGGACTACTTGAACAGTATAAGTTACAGGTACGAATATAACTGAAATAATTATCAATTATTTTTCTGAGAGTGCTAAGAACACTGAATGGTGAATTGCTGCTATGAGTATTTTTCTATGCTAAAATGTATCCAAAAATTGCTGTTTTCTTTCCTATTGCTTTTTAAGTTTCTTTATTTTGAGAAAGAGAGAGACAGGGAGAGAGAGAGGGAGAGAAAGGGAGAGAGAGAGAGAGAGAGAACGAGAACACACAAGCAGAGGAGGGGCATAGAGAGAGAGAGAGCAGGAGAGAGAATCCCAGGCAGGCTCCACATTCAGCACAGAGCCCAATGTAGGGCTTGATCTCACAAACCAGTATCAAGAGTCTGATGTTTAGCTGACAGCCACCCAGGTGCCCCATCTTCCGTATTGTTTTATCCCATACCAAATAGGCTTGAAATGCAGGGTGTTTTTTTTTTTTTATTTACATTTTTGTACAAGGAAGTGCAGATTTTATGCCATTAAAGCAATGATTTCTAGAAACCATAACCTAACATATATTTTCTAAATTTTCCTTAAAAGAATGTTTTGGAATTTTGAAATTTTCTACCTAGAGATAGCATAATTGAGACATGAATTTATTTTAAGTTTTAGATTGTTGGCCCATTCTCACTAAAGTTTTATTATAGATATTTATAGAACTTGAGGAATAGTAATATATTAAGACACTTCTTCACAAGATTTGCTTGTCCTAAACTTGAAAAAAAACCTGATATATTAATAAAATGCATAATCTGAAGAATTTGCTAAACTTTAACGATATTATTACTTACACAAATAATAAAGCATAGAGATATAAACTTTACATTTGCTTTGCTTAGTAATTAATATAATGAACTGGGGAAATATTTAACAAACATTAATACTTGCAAGGTTAGAAATGAAAAATTTTAACGTGAAATTTTCACAAAAGCTTTCATAATTCTTATTGAGAAAGAATGGTGATAAATTTTCACAAATGTAATCATTTAAGCTAGACATGTTTCATCTATTGCCTTACTCTTGCTAACAGTGTTATTTCTTATTATTACGGTTATTTTGCTTGCACATTATCAGTAAAGTATAGACTCAGCTAAAAATGATAACTGTGATTTTTGTCAAGATTGTAGAGCTTAGATTTACAAGTCCCATTAATCTCGATGTCAGCAATCTGTAACACTCCAGTTTTTCAGTCTGTTTCCTAGTTAAATGTTTATGTATGTATCTAAACTTCTGCCATGCTGCTACACAATCTTAATGATTAGGAATGTAACTGCCCCAAATAATGTCGTTCTAAATAATAATATTGGAAATATTATTAAATATCATAATAAAATCAGAAATTTAACCACCCTAAATAATGTTACTCAGCACTGAGATACCTTAATTTCACTATGCCATTGCTTAACTTCTAGTTACATAATTTGTTTCAATGTCTTTGTTTTACTGTATAACAAACACTAAAATGAATATTTTCCAGCAAATAATTGTTTAGAAGATTTATTTGAATTTTCAAGTACATTTCCTTTTTAAAAATCAATTTTATGGAGATATAATTTAAATATAATAAAATGCACAATTTATACAGATCAATGAGTTTTGACAAATGTACACTTCCATGACCATCAATAAGGACATAGAAAATTTTCATCACCTCGGACAGTTCCCTCGAGCCTCTTGCAGTCAATCCCATCCTCCCCACAAATTCCCCATCCCAAGGCCACTTATCAGCTTTCTGTCACCACATGTTAGTTTGGCATATTCTAGGATGAGGTATAATAATGAGATATAATAAATAATCATACAGTATTTATTTGAGTGTCTGGCTCTTTGGGTTCAGCATAATATTTTTGAAGTTCATCCATGTCATTATCTGTACCAGTAGCTTATTTGTCTGTATTGCTGAGTAGTATTCCACTGTTTGAATTTGTCATGCCTTCATGTGTTGAAGGACATTTGGGTTGCCTCCAGTTTAGGAGATTATGAATAAACCTTTGTCAACATTCTTATACAAGTCTTTTTGTGGACATAGTTTTTTTTCTCTCTCTTGGAAAAATACCTAAGAGTAGAATTTCTGAGACATAGAGTAGGTGTATGTTTATTTTTTAAGAAAGTATTCAACCATTTTCCAAAGTAGGTGTACCATTTCACATTCCAACCAGCAATATATGTGTGCCAGCTGTGCCATATTCTTGCCGACATTTATCACTCCAGTCATTCTAGGACTATAGGACAATGAGACCACACAGCTTCATGTCTGGAGACTGCAGGATTTCTGAGATTGGGAAACAATGAAAATATAAGACTTTTAGACTGTGAGATTGTAAAGTAATGCAATCTTTCAATTTCCTGGTCCAAGATTTGACTATTCAGTGAAATATTCATGTAAGACCATAAACGAGGGAAGAGCATTTTCTTTGCATTTGAAGTTTCCTCAGACTCAGACTCACATTGGCTCAAAAGTTGATAAGGTTTGGCAAAGTTCTCTTAGTCAAAGCCAAGATTGTTCTTGAGCTGGAGGCTTGTTGCTCCATCTATCTTGATCCCAACCACAGCAAGTATGCCAAGTAAAAGGGCTCTCCATCGCGTTCTCACCCATGAAGAGTTTGTTTCTCTGGAAAGTTTAGTTCTTTTAGATTTATTTGTGCCTATGAAACAGGATTTTCCACATAATGGTGGTTTTGAACAGAAGTTTAAATTTTTGTTGTATTGGGTCACTTGTGTCAGTGGGAATTAAGGTCTTTCATGATTTTTTTATATCCTAACTGTAAGCAGAACTCTTACTTTTTTTAACTGATTTCAATGATTTTCTAAGGATACATTCCCAGAAGAACATTATTAAGTCAAGGATAATAAATATTTTTGTGACAATTGTCAAAATAATGATAGTATGATGAGTATTAGTTATCAAAAGAAACTTGTGCTCTCTTTTTCACACTTTTTCTCACATTACAGATTTGAAACAGGACTCATCGAATTTTACTGCATTCACTTTGTTAAAATGTTTGTATCTTGCTCTCAAGCTTATTTGCATTATATACTCTCCCCTCATCTATTTAACACTCATTTATTCAGGAGCAGTCTTAGAAAATGACCTTTCCTTCACTTCTACAGACAAAATGAAATAACTGAGAGTAACTGATAATGAGTATGGGGTTTCTTTTTGGAGTGATTAAAGTTTTCTAAAATTGATTGTGCGGTATGTTGCACAACTCTGAATATGATAAAAATCACTGAATTGTACACTTTACATGGGTGAATTATCTGGCATAAGGATGTTATCACAATAAAGCTGTTATTTAAAAATGAAATAAGGGAATAAAATATGAATGTCAATGAAGCTTCTATGATATGTGTCCAACAACTGAATTCTTACCCAACTGAAAATGAAAATTGACTTTATGGGGCACTGAAAAAAGAAAAAAAATCTGATCTACCAGAACATTATCATAATAAATATAACAAGAATGAAATACATTTTTAATTGAAGTCAGGCACTGAGCTACACATTTTAAATGAATTATCTCATTTGATCTTTGTATGAACTCTCAAGAGTTACAGTTCTTTATTACATATCCTTGTAGATGAAAAAACTGATATTTAAATCAAAGCAAGTAACTGGAAGATTCAAGACTGAAACCTCAGATTTGTCTGATGGAATTGTTTTGGATCCATTGCTTCCTAATGTTAGAGCTTAACATTCAAGACTATTCCATTGCTGTAGATTGTGGCCCAAAACTCCACACATGCAGATATGCACACTCAAAGTCATGCAAAGTATAATAAACATTTTTCAGGACAAAAAAAATTAGCCTGCTCTGGTGAAAACCTAGATATAGAAATCCTAAAAGCCTAAACTGAGAAACCCTAAATTCCTTGGAGGTTAACTGGAAGCCAGTTCAACCTGGCTGTAAGTTTATAGCTGTGCTCATGTTCAACACAAGTTTAAAACCTCATTGATCCAGTGTCTAACCACAATAATAGTACCTTAGGTTCTATGACACTTTATAGGTAATGAAGATATTATAATGGTTAAACAACTTATGGCCAGCCTTTTGAGAATTATCAAATATTAGTTTTGCAAGACATCTTTGAAATTTTAATTTTTAATGTTTATTTATTTAGAGACAGAGAATGTGCAAGCAGGGGAGAGACAGAGAGAGAGAGAGAGAGAGAGAGAGAGAGAGAGAACTGCAAGCAGGCTCCACACTGTCAGCGCAGAGTTCTATGAGGGACTCCATTTCACAAACAATGAGATCATGACCTGAGCAGAATCAAGAGTCAGACACCTAACCAACTGAGCCACTCAGGCACCCCTGAAATTTCATTTTATTAATAAGGACACATTTCCCAGAGAAGTGAAAGCAATTTTCCAAGGTAAAGCGTCTTGAGTAAAAAAGGGAACTATTTCAGGTGTCATGAAGCAGGTCCAGGAATCCTTTTACCACATTGTATCGATTATTACTGATCAATAAATGTTCATACCCTTTCTCTTCTTCAGTCCCTAGTAAATGCCCAACACTGGCCCAATAATTACACACAATACTGCCTCTCTGGTTTCTAGTACACTCTGCTCTCTGATTGCAAACTCTGGGAATAAACTTGGCATTATTCCAGGCTCTGCGTCTGCCAAGTCCAATTTCATCAGGGAGTAATAAAGAACAACAATACCCATTTTTGCTTTGATGTTCAAAGAACACTTCTGGATCATTGAATTCTGGACAGCATCTCATCTGTAGGATGCAAATTATTCTAATTACAACAAGTTTACCTTATTAAAAAAAGAAAGAACACCTGCTTTTTCAAGACAACATCCCCTAAACACTACTGAATTAAATAAAATTAAATTTGTTTGCATTTAATAGTAGTTAGGAAAGAAAGAAAAAGAGACAAGGAATTGTATTTGCCACTAGAGAAAGCATTGGATAGCTAGTGAACTTTAAGGAAGGAACACCTTAGAGTTTTTTTTTATATTGTGTACATTTCTACTGTGTGCACTCAATAAAGAATACACAAAGCATATAAACCTGGTAAATAATTTTAGGGTTGGCATTCCAAAATGAACTACTCCTTTTAGAAATACAATTAAACCTCAGGAACTGAGATTTGCATTATACATAAGCAAATTTTTCAGGTAACTAAGGCTTATAGCTCCAAGGTGCATCACTGTGTTTATTTTGTTATTCGTTCTGTAAGTGTAAATTCCATATAAGCCTACTGTGTTCGCCAGGCACTAGACTAACCTTGTGGTACAACAGAAAACATGGTCCCCATCCTTATGGAGTTTTTGTAATGTGAGATATGATCATTACAGAAGATATTTTTGCCTCTACAAACAAAGGTAATCTATGTATGTTCATATAGTCTTGATGGCTTTTGATGAACATCCATTATTGAACTAAAGTACTAGGACTATGTTTTAGACTTTGTGTCTCTTCCTCTTGAACAGAAGTGTGCCAGTTTCTACGGTACCAACTGTATACAAATTCACCAAGCTCGTAGTATTTTTTTTCTATTTTTATTTATTTTTTTCTTTTCCTTTTTCTACTTTATTTTATTTTTCAATTTACATCCCAATTAGTTAGTATATAGTACAACAATGATTTCAGGAGTAGATTCCTTACCCGTTTAGCCCACCGCCCCTCCCACAACCGCTCCAGTAACCCTCTGTTTGTTCTCCATATTTAAGAGTTTCTTATGTTTTGTCCCCCTCCCTGTTTTTATATTATTTTTGCTTCCCTTCCCTTGTGTTCATCTGTTCTGTGTCTTAGAGTCCTCATATGAGTGAAGTCATATGATATTTGTCTTCCTCTGACTGACTAATTTCACTTAGCATAATACCCTCCAGTTCCTTCCATGTAGTTGGAAATGGCAAGATTTCATTCTTTTTGATTGCCGAGTAATACTCCATTGTGTGTGTGTGTGTGTTTGTGTGTGTGTATGTATATGTAAATATATATACCACATCTTCTTTATACATTCATCCATTGATGGACATTTGGGCTCCTTCCATACTTTGGCTATTGTTGATAATGCTGCTATAAACATTGGGGTGCATGTGCCCCTTCAAAACAGCATACCTGTATCCTTTGGATAAATACCTAGTAGTGCAATTGCTGGGTTGTAGGGTAGTTTTATTTTTAATTTTTTAAGGAACTTCCATACTGTTTCCAGAGTGGCTGCACCAGTTTGCATTCCCACCAACAATGCAAAAGAGATCCTCTTTCTCCGCATCCTCACCAACATCTGTTGTTGCCAGAGTTGTTCATGTTAGCCATTCTGACAGGTGTGAGGTGGTATCTCGTTGTGGTTTTGATTTGTATTTCCCTGATGATGAGTGATGTTGTGCATTTCTTCGTGTGTTGGTTGGCCATCTAGATGTCTTCTTTGGAAAAGTGTCTATTCACGTTTTTTGCCCATTTCTTTTGGATTATTTGTTTTTTGGATGTTGAGTTTGATAAATTCTTTATAGGAGATTAAAGGAAGTTGGTGGCATAGGAGGATGCTGGGCTCACCGCGTACTGCTGATCACTTAGATTCTACCTACACCTGCCTAAATAACCCAGAAAACCACCAGAAGACTAGAAGAATAGATTCTCTGGAGCCAAGCGCAGACAAGAGGCCCACGGAAGAGGGTAGGAAGGTCGGCGAGGGGTGCGCACTACACGGACTGGCTGAAGGGAGCCAGGGCGGAGGGGCGGCCCACCGGCAAAGCAGAGCCCCTGAGTCTGGCTTGCAAAAACGGAGGGGCCAGACAGAATGTGTTCTGACAGCAAGCGGGACTTAACATCTGGAAGGTTATAAGTTAACAGCTCTGCTCGGAGATCAGGAGGGCTGGAGGACAACAGGAGGGAGAGTTGTTGAGCCCCAGAGGATAGAGCTCAGCTTGGTGGGGAACAAAGGCACTCGCCAGCGCCATCCCCCTCGCCCATCCCCCAGCCAAAATCCCAAAGGGAACCAGTTCCTGTCAGGGAACTTGCTTGCACCGCGCAAACACCTGCTGTGCTTCTGCAGATCCATCCCTCCGGGGGTGGCGTGTCTGACTCCCTCCCAGTGCCGCAGGGTCCCTCCCGAAGTGGATCACCGAAGGATAAACGAGCTGAGCCTACCCCTTCCGCCCCCGTGCACCTTGCCGATCCACCCCAGCTAATACGCCACATCCCCAGCATCACAAGCCTGGCAGTGTGCAAGTAGCCCAGATGGGCCATGCCACTCCACAGTGAATCCTGCCCCTAGGAGAGAGGAAGAGAAGGCACACACCAGTCTGACTGTGGTCCCAGTGGTGGGCTGGGGCAGATATCAGGTCTTACTGGGGCCCCGCCCACCGACACAAGTTATTCAAGACAGCACAGGGGAAGTACCCTGCAGTTCCGCACCACTCCAGGGACTATCAAAAATGACGAAATGGAAGAATTCCCCTCAAAAGAATCTCCAGGAAATAATGACAGGTAATGAACTGATCAAAAAGGATTTAAACAATATAACAGAAAGTGAATTTAGAAAAATAGTCATAAAATTAATCTCTGGGTTTGAAAACAGTATAGAGGAAAGCAGAGAATCTATTGCTACAGAGATCAAGGGACTAAGGAACAGCGAGGAGGAGCTAAAAAATGCTATAAATGAGCTGCAAAGTAAAATGGAGACAACCACAGCTCAGATTGAAGAGGCAGAGGAGAGAATAGGGGAGCTAGAAGATAAAACTAGGGAAAAAGAGGAAGCTGAGAAAAAGAGAGATAAAAAAATCCAGGAGTATGAGGGGAAATTAGAGAACTAAGTGATGCACTAAAGAGAAATAATCTACGCATAATTGGTATTCCAGAGGAGGAAGAGAGAGGGAAAGGTGCTGAAGGTGTACTTGAAGAAATAATAGCTGAGAACTTCCCGGATCTGGGGAAAGAAAAAGGCATTGAAATCCAAGAGGCACAGAGAACTCCCTTCAGACATAACTTGAATCGATCTTCTGCACGACATATCATAGTGAAACTGGCAAAATACAAGGATAAAGAGAAAATTCTGAAAGCAGCTAGGGAGAAACGTGCTCTAACATATAAAGGGAGACCGATAAGACTCGTGACAGATCTCTCTACTGAAACTTGGCAGGCCAAAAAGGAATGGCAGGAAATCTTCAATGTGATGAACAGAAAAAAAATATGCAGCCAAGAATCCTTTATCCAGAAAGTCTGTCATTTAGAATAGAAGGAGAGATAAAGGTCTTCCCCAACAAACAAAAACTGAAGGAATTCGTCACCACTAGACCACCCCTACAAGAGATCCTAAGGGGGATCCTGTGAGACAAAGTACCAGAGACATCACTACAAGCATGAAACCTACGGACATCACAATGACTCTAAACCCATATCTTTCTATAACACTGAATGTAAATGGATAAAATGCGCCAACCAAAAGACATAGGGTATCAGAATGGATAAAAAAACAAGACCCATCTATTTGCTGTCTACAAGAGACTCATTTTAGACCTGAGGACACCTTCAGATTGAAAGTGAAGGGATGGAGAACTATTTATCATGCTATTGGAAGTCAAAAGAAAGCTGGAGTAGCCATACTTATATCAGACAAACTAGACTTTAAATTAAAGGCTGTAACTAGAGATGAGGAAGGGCATTATATAATAATCACAGGGTCTATCCATCAGGAAGAGCTAACAATTATAAATGTCTATGCGCCGAATACGGGAGCCCCCAAATATATAAAACAATTACTCACAAACGTGAGCAACCTTATTGATAAGAATGTAGTAATTGCAGGGGACTTTAACACTCCACTTACAGAAACGGATAGATCATCTAGACACATGGTCAATAAAAAAAACAAGGGCCCTGAATGACACATTGGATCTGATGGACTTGACAGATATATTTAGAACTCTGCATCCCAAAGCAACAGAATATACTTTTTTCTCGAGTGCACATGGAACATTCTCCAAGATAGATCACATACTGGGTCACAAAACAGCCCTTCATAAGTATACAAGAATTGAGATCATACCATGCATACTTTCAGACCACAATGCTATGAAGCTTGAAATCAACCACAGGAAAAAGTCTGGAAAACCTCCAAAAGCATGGAGGTTAAAGAACACCCTACAAAAGAATGAATGGGTCAACCAGGCAACTAGAGAAGAAATTAAAAAATATATGGAAACAAACAAAAATGAAAATACAACAATCCAAACGCTTTGGGATGCAGTGAGGCAGTCCTGAGAGGAAAATACATTGATAAATTCTTTATAGATTTTGGATACTAACCTTTTATCTGATATGTCGTTTGAAAATATCTTCTCCCATTCCATCAATTGCCTTTTAGTTTTGCTGATTGTTTCCTTAACTGTACAGAAGCTTTTTACTTTGATGGCGTCCCAGCTCAGAGTATTTTCCATTCTTTCAGTTTTTAGTCATCCATGCAAGATGAAACCAGATAAGCAAACTTGTTAAAAATTGTATTCTTGGTAAGTGGGACTCTGAAATAGGTCCCTATAAAATACCTGGTCACTTGCAAGGGCTCTGGGAAACTTCTTCAGTGTTTTGAAGAGAACTTTGGGTTCACATATTTGCTAAAATGTAGAGCTCCCTGTCAGTGAAATTACCCATAGTTAACTCCATTCTCTGCAAGATGTTAGAAGAAGAGAAAATTGGTCACTGGGCTGCTTGAGCTTCCCTAACAAAATACCATAGAGTGATCAGCTTACACAACAGAAAATTATTTCCTCACTGTCCAAATAAAAAATTCTTTTCTCACTGGCCCAAAGTCCAGGATCTAGGTCCAAGAGGACCAGTGTCCTGGGGAAACTGTCTTCCTGGTTTGCAGGTGGCCCCTTCTCACTGTGTCCTCACATGGCAGAGAGAGGGAATGAGCTCTCTGGGGTCTCTTCTTATAAAAACACTAATTTTATCATACAAAGGCCTCCATTTTATGACCTCATTATCTTAATTACTTCCTTATGAGTTAGGGTTTTACCATATGAATCTGGGAGGGGGGAGGCACACAAATATCCGTAACAGGTGATTAAACTAAATGATATAATAATTATTATTTTAATAGTAATGTGTATGGTTATTTATTTTAGTGAATTTGGTTAAATTTGTAGTCAAACTCAGAAATGACGTCTTTTCTTTGGATCTCTTAAAAAAGGATATGAAAGGACTACGGCTTGCAATTAATCTTTAGAATCAAAGATTTTGGGAGTGCCTGGGAGGCTCAGTCAGTTGAGCATCCAACTTCATCTCAGGTCATGATCTCAAGGTTGTGGGTTCGAGCCCTGTTTCAGGCTCTGTGCTGACAGCTCAGAGCCTGGAAACTGCTTTAGATTCTGTGTCTTCCTCTCTCTCTCTACCCCTTTGCACTCATGCTCTATCTATCCTCCCCCTCAAAAAAAAGAATCAAAGATCTTTGTTTTCACTGTATTTTTTAAAATGCTATAGACCTCAATGAGTGCAAAAATAACCTTTACTATTATCAAACACGTATGTGTCTCAATGTCCGATTAAAAGTTGTATTAAGCATTTTCATTGTGAGATTGATATTACTGTTTGATGAGTGAATGAAAGAGCAAAATTCACGGATCAAATTTGTTTTTCAGTACAGTCTCCAAATAAGGATAAGGTTTGGTTGCTATGAAGCTTTCCACTTACATTTTCTTTAAAAGGTTATAATGACAGTTTTCAATAACTGTCCTTAATACAGTGGTTGTAAAACTAATCAAGTGTAGTGATCCTTCCTCTGGAAATTCCTCAGACTTCATTTAATGGATCTTTAAATTGTTTGTCCAGACATAGGTCAATGAATTAACTAGTGGTTTTGTTGGTGGTGGTGGGGTCTGATGGGATGATATAAAAACAAAAAACACTAGTTTTTCCTTCATAGTAAAGTAAATATACATTATAAATATTTTTATTTCTATATCACAGTGGGACCATGAGTCCCTTATTCCTAGCATGAATACTACTTGTCTTCAATCAACAGACTGCTGAGTGTACAGTGTTTGCTAAACTAACTGAGCACTTAAATTTGCAGTGCTTTTAAAGTGATTTTTTTGTTTATTTTTGAGAGTGAGAGAAGGGGGAGAGAGAGAGAGAGAGCGAGAACACGAGCGGGGAGGGGCAGAAAGAGAGGGAGGGGGACAGAGGATCTGAAGTGGCCTCTGAGCTGACAGCGGAGAGCCTAAATGCGGGGCTTGAACTCACAAACCAGTCTGAGAGATCATGACCTGAGCTGAAGTCGGATGCTTAACCAACTGAGCCCCCAGGCATCCCTACTTGCAATACTCTTAACCTGTAACGTGTAACTGACCCACTGAGGATATTGTTAAACTGCTCTTTCTAATTTTCAGATCCAGTAGGTCTTGGGCAGACCCCAAAATTCTGCAATTCTAGGGATGATACTCATGTTACTGGCCCAGACCACACTTTGAGGAATGAGGCTCCAAAAGGTCCGAGAGACATCTATTTCTTTTAAAAATCTGCAAAACTGAAATTACTAAAAGAACATTTCTATCCTATTATGGGTGCTTGGGGGATTAATGAGGTTACATCGGTAAAGCAACTGGCACAAAAGAGTTTAAAAACAATGAAACCTATTAATTGGATAAACAAAGACATCGTCTTTTATGGTGAATTTTATGTTGCTGAATTTACTTAGAGCAGAGAATTTGAAGGGTTTGTTATGGTAGCATGGGCACGTTGGTATGAGTTTATTGAAAACATTAAACTCTAGGGGCACCTGGGTGGCTCAGTTAGTTAAGTGTGTGACTCTTGATTTTGATTCAGGTCATGATCTCATGGTTTGTGAGTTCGAGCTCTGTGTTGGGAGCCTGCTTGGGATTCTCTTTGCCCCTCCCCACCCCAATCAATCAATCGATCAATGTATAAATAAATATATAAAAAAGAAAATATTAAACTCTAGAGATATGAGACTTCATTCCAAAAGTGAGAGTAAACTTATCACTGGCTTTCAGTCATGGTAATGACAAAGTAAAAGCAATAATTTCATTCCGTGAAACTAAAGTTTTGGAAACCAAAACATTTGTGCAGTAATATGGACTAGACTTGATAAGGCGTGCAGGTTAATGGTGGAAATAATGAAAATGTGGAAAATGAGAGGCCAACAGATACTGAGTGCCTACTCTCAACCAGGCAACATGCTCTACAGGACGCTGGCTGTATGGAAAACCATGTGGGAGACTTTCAGAATGTATGCATACACGTTCAGTCTCATTTCTCACCAGAATCTCTGCAGGAAGGTCCAAGCAAATCTTTTTAAATGCTCTTTACAGCCTCTCTTTCTCATGACAGGTATACCAGTTCGCCCACCAGACTTCTCCCCAAAACTCCTATGAGGAGACCACCATTCTTTTCCTTCACCAGTTCTCCTCCTCAAGGCTGGCCATCTTCTTGTCCTATCTCTCAGGGAAGAGGCAAATAGTTATGGCCAATATCCTGCCCTCTGCTCCCCTGACAGCCTTCTCTTTTTATTCTCAAAAGTCTAGGTTGAAAGTAAAAGATATTTTTAAATTAGCTGTGTTTCCTCTTTACCTCTCTGTTCAACCTAAATCCTGTAAGGCAGTTAAAATTCCCCAGAGGTGTGGACAAGAAAGAGATGCACACAGTTTAATATTTCAGGGTCCTTTCTCACTACAACAAATGGCCTGAGTCAGGGTGTGATTCTAGGACTGACTGAGTCCCAAGTACTTATTTATTATTCCTACTATGCCCTGCTGCCAAGCATTCCAAGCTATCTAGGAAAAAGCAATTAAATTAATAATAACTTTTGCTTTTCCTTTTCTAAGAAAGGGAAGAAATAGCAGCCTATATTTCATCTCCCGAGAAATATACCTTGAAACATTAGGAAATACAGTGCCATAACCAGAGCAACATCTTTACCTTGAGCTACGAAGGTCTCACCACTGGTTCCATCTCATCTCCAACTCCTTGGTTCATAATATTTTTGGCCCAACTCAGATTTTTAAAACTGAACATCACCTTTCCTCTAGATCTTTCTCTCCTACTTCTGCCTTTTCAAAGTTTCTCTTGTGTCACTTATCTGCCTTGACTGGATCAGATCTCCCTTCTATCAGAGCACAGTTTGTAAAGTTTGTTTACTTTCAGCTTTGCTGAACAGGAGAGTCGAGTACACCCAGTTTAAGATCCATGCATTAATAGTCCTATCACAATCCTGAATCCCTTTTCATAATTGGCATTTCATCAGTATGTATGTTCTCTTAATATATATTCTCTTAATGTTTTAAAAGCATATAGTATTGCATTGCCCTCTGATCTTTTCTTTAGACCTTCTCTAAAATATGTCTATGATGATTGCCTGGGAACAGTGATTCTCAGCTCTAGCTACACATTGGAATCTTTTGAGAGCTTAAAAAAAATATTGTTGCTTGGGCCTAATTCAATCAGAATCTCTGGGGTGGGACCGAGTATGAGTTTATTTTTAAATATCAAGATTGAGAATTGCTACTTTAGATCATACATTAATTCAAAAATGTCCCTTCTTTTCCCCCCAAAACACAAAAGCGAAACAAACAAAAAACAGCCTCAGGGCATAGGTTTAGCTAAAGGTTTAGCCCTAGAAGTGTTTGGAGGCCTCGATGTTGGAGGGCTCCCAAGAGAAAAATTGGAAAGTCACAGAATTGGAAGACATAATTCAACCAAGGGTATTTACTCAGCTACTAGATACTGTATTTATATTCCTCATTTCAGCTAAATCTTGTCAGCCTGGAGGAAGTACCTTTCGCTCAAAATCAATCTCTTAGTTGATTGAAGATCAATGACTTGTGTTTCTCAGGTCTGCAAGAAGGCTGTGGGGAGAAGAGCAGGATGAGGCACACCTCAGTTATAGGGTCTTCTCACTCTGTCATTCATGTGGCCCCTGAACTTTTCAGGGTAAAGATGTCCTTTTCAGGTTTATTAATCAAGGGCCCAGAATCTCTACATAAGCCCCTGTCCCAGAGGCCCTGGCATAGGAACCTCATGAGGTAGCCTATGGTTCAGAATTTGGGATTTGGCACTAGGAAGCTACTCCTAACATTGCTCTTTATTTTGAGCACATCACTAACCGATATGTGCCTCCATTTCCTCACAGGTCAAAGGGAGGGGGGATCAAGTGCCATATGTACCTCAAAGGTTTTTGGGAAATGAGACAATCATATGGCTAAGTGCTGGAAAAGCTCCTAAGTACAATTCAAACCAAAAAAGTGATTTGTATCACTGTGGTTATTTATGAATGATGAATTTGGCCATGTTGTTCTATTTTTTGCCAACTTTTGAGACACAATGGAATTTAAAAAGTAAAAATGAGGGGGAAAAAAGGCTCATTGCAGTACATTTAATGATACGAACACAATGAAAACAAAAATAATAAGTTGCTTTATAGGAAAAGAAAAGAAAGACATCCTGAGTATTTGTGATGACAATGAAAATTTGAGGGCAGGAGAAACTCTTTTTTTATTTTGCCTTATTTACAATAAGACAAAATATTTCTCCTGCTGAAATGTACCTGTTCTCCCCTTAGCAACCTAAGCATTGTTTAGGGAAGAAATGGCTGACATTTAATTTAAATTGAATTCTCAAAACTCCAGAAGGAACTTTTGTCGCTTCTTAAGCCAAAATAAAAACTCAGTCTTTATCCTTATTACATTCTCCAGGGAAATTTTAGCTCCTTGACGTAGCCCCTGGGACGTGATGCTGAATAGCTGTTTGGCTGCTTTGGAGAAAAAGATCTCAAACTTCCCCTGAGATACTTCCCCTGAGATACTGCTCATTTCAGATATTTATACACTTTATTCACAGAATAATTTTTCAAAAACGTGTTTTCCAAGTGATCGATAGTATTAAAATTCTGTATCAGAAATTACTTACTGCTAAAGAAATCGACTTCATAACAGACCAGGAAGATTGTAAAATGTTTTATAAATATCTAAGGCTTTCATCACAAACAAGAAAATAATACACAAGGGAAAATGTGTTCCAAAGCCACCATGAAAAATTGTGTTCCATTAATTCCTATCATGGTTCCTCCTCTATTCTGTTTGCCCCCAACATTTATGAAATTAGTCAATACTATATGATTTTACTTTTATGATTAACTTTGGATGAGTGTTTATAAAGATCAATGAAAACTTTCCTCCTTAAAGGTAAAATTGCACATTATTCTATATGCACTCAATAAATACTTGTAAATCACCTACTCATTTGAATCACATGAAATTACCATTTTCATGAGTCAAATATAATTCAGTAGCAGCAATCTTATATGCCTAATCTCCTACAGACTAACTCTTGTCAACCACTTTTTCAAATATCAGGTTGTTTGCATTTAACTTTTAAATATCTAAAAAATGTTTTCTCATCTATGTCAAAAGTTTAGCTAAGTTTTGTTTCTTCTCTCTGCTTAGAGTAGACGTTTGTACTATATGGCAATTAAGTAATATTTCTTCATGACTATTTCAATGACTATTTCAAGTATTTGAAAATTTTTTTCTTTTATAATTAAAATTTTTTTCCTTATAAGTCTTAATACTCTTCTTTACAACCTGTTGATTTTAATTACAGTCCTTTGATGTTAAAGAGAAATATCTTGAAGATAGGTAAATTGAACCAGAATGTTTCAGATTTACTTTTTTCTTGGATTCCATATATAATCTATACACATGTAAGTCACAAATTAGTTAACAACATTCTTAATTCTCTAAACTCATTTTCCAACCCTGTTCATGCAAACTTGAAAAAGCAAATTTCCTAAATTCACACTACAACAGGTGCTTAGTCAAGTATTTTTACCATTCAGTTAGTCAATCCTACTCTTTTCCTCCCCCCCCCCAACAACAGAAAAAAAAATATATTGGAAAATGTTTATTTCACAATAAGAAGTATATGGATTTTCCTTTCAGTCACTACCAGAAATCACAGAGGTTTTAATAATGTCTAACAAAGATATACTTAAGGTCTTTGAGCATCTTTCATCATGGATTAGTTCAACTTCATGATTTTCTTCTCACCATCAAACCAACAGAACCTCCCCAAACACTAAACAGGAAAACATTACAAAGATGTACGTTCAAATTGTCCTTGCTTTCCCTCCACTGCTTCTTCCATTCTATGTTCTATTGTGTAGTTCACATTCTAAGACCATTTGTCTACCAAATTATGCTTTCAAAATGCTGATATCCTAGACAGCCTGTATTTCCCAGAGGGTAATTCTAGCGCTTTCCCTTTATATTTACTAAAGATTCTTTGCCAATATCATGAGCCCACTCCTCCCTGTCCAATTTTCTGCCCTTTAGTTTTGGTTTAGACATACTTAGAGATTGTTTCTTCATTCTCCCTACTCTCCTCTTGGGCAAATGTTTTTCCTTCCCTAGGAGTTTTATGTGGACTTTATCTAACGGCTATGCTGACACTTTAAACATGCAGTTCTGCATGGCCCTAGTTCTAATGTCAGCAGCTGCTTATGGATGTTTGTCCACAGATATAACCATTTCTCTCTTACGTAGCCAAATCACCCTTGATATTTCTTTGCATGTATTTACTTCCCACTCTTTCCCCCAAGGGAAGGGGGACGGGGGAGAGTAAGTGGGAATGTAGCTTAGAGCAGGGAAGAGGGAGGGGAGAGGGCTGAGAAGGGGAGGCCAGAATAGAAGGATGAGAGAGAGGACAGTGGGACAAAAGTAGAGAGTTAATTGCTTCCTCTGAGTCTGTTACTTACAAGGAGTGCCCCCTTTCCAAAGGTTCTTAAGGCCAAGGAAGCATTGTGACAGTGGTGACAGAAAGATCAGTGCTGCTCCAACAACGAGCTGTGGAAATGAGGTAGTGAAAGAAGAACATGATATTAAATGTTTAGTTCTTCACCCTTTTAGGGGTTCTTTCTCGCCCACTCCCCCATGGCCCAGCTCCAACTAATGCAAATACCCTCGCTGCATAATCTGATCAGCTCTTGGAATTCACCTCCAATGTTTTCATATACTCTTCATACTGAAACTCATATCCTTTACATTGAAACTCAACACCAAAATTGATAACATTCTTACACTGAATATTCTTGTCATTAATCCACGTCTTCAATAGCATAATTTTGAATAACAGCCGCATAAATTCACACTAGTTTTCTGTTGGATTGTCAAAATAAAGTTGGATATCAATAGTTATATAGCTATTTTTAAGAGCTATATAACAAACAGGAGAATTAAATTCGAATAGGGTCTGTAGACGTGAAAGAGTAAAATCTGTCTGGAACAGAAAAACTGAAAATTAGCTTAGATTGGGAAAAAAAAAAAAAAAAGTATCCTTGCTGTTAATCAAGTTGGGAGGACACAGATGAAGCCCTGCTTTCTGCAAAGAACAGGAAACTTTTTTCCAAGGTCAAGCAGTCCCTATAAACTGCTATCATGATCTCTTCTTTCTGTGACCACTGCTTTGTTACCAATGAGGCTCTCAGACTTGCTTTGCTATCCCCACCCACTATTACTGGGGACACCCAATTGCTAAACGCCCTTGCATCATGACAGCACCCAAGCCCTAGTTAATTCCTCCTTCTCCTAATCCTGCTTCAGAAACAGCATCTAAGGGAGACTCCAAGGTCTTCCTTCCCTTCAAGCTTCCTCAGAATCCTTCAGCAGGAATCTAAGCCTTTCCAAAGACAGTGCCATCCTCTCCCCCTAGAATTTTTTTGGGGGGATGGCATATAAATTGTCAGAAAAAAATGTCTTTTAAAATAATCAAAACCCTTTGAGACATAATCAAATAAGTATCTGAGGCTTCGTAACTTCATCCAAAACTGACAACTTTCAATAATAAGTAATAAAAATTTTCCATAATAGAGACATAACTTTTCTAAAAGACTTGACAGTTTGGTTAAGAGGAAATAAATTTCCATCTAGTGTTTGATTTAATTTTTTAACAAGTTAACTCTGAGGTTTCTCTTCTGTGGAAAGCTTAGGAGCTTAGGAAGTACCCAAAATAAACATTTATTTGCCTTTACTCTTCAAATAGGTCCCATGTTGTATATATTTGATTCAGATGTATGTTCTGTGTATGGCCTATTTCTGATGTATCTATCATGTTCCATAATTTCTACCTCAGCATTATACACTGTAAATTCAGAATACATTTTATATCTGATGGGAAAACCTGTCCCTCCCTCCCATTCTAACAAATACATTTTGTTAAAACTTGGTTGAATTCCAAAAGAAAATTATGTTAGAAATGTTCCCCATTGTAACGATCAAAAATGACATTAAACTTCTAAATTAATTCTGAGATAATTGAATTCTTGAATAATTGAACAGTCTCAGGACTTCTCTTTTCCAAATATTATTTTGTTTCTCAGCAAATTTCCGTTTTTAAAGATACGTATACAATATTTTTACTATTTTATTTTATTTTTTAAAAAATTGAGGAACACCTGGGTACCTCAGTCGTTTAAGTGTTGGACCTCGGCTCAGGTCATGATATTGCAGTCTGTGAGTAGTTCAAGTCCCGCATCAGGCTCTATGCTGACAACTCAGAGCCTGGAGCCTGCTGCAGATTCTGTGTCTCCCTCTTTCTGTGCCCCTCCCCCACCCCTCAAAAATAAATAAATATCAAAAAAGAACTTTTTTAGGGGTGTCTGGGTGGCTCCGTCAGTTAAGCCTCCGACTTAGGATCAGGTCATGATCTTGCAGATAGTAAGTTTGAGCCCAGCATCAGGCTCTGAGCTGTCAGCAGGAACTCTGAGCTGTCTCCGCAGCCTGCTTCAGAGGGAGAGAGGGAGACACAGAATGTGAAACAGGTTCCAGGCTCTGAGTGTCAGCACAGAACCCATGAGATCATGACCTGAGTCCAAGTTGGATGCTTAACGGACTGAGCCACCCAGGTGCCCTTTGCTATTTTAAATACAAAATTTATTATTTTTCTCTAATAAAGATAATGTACATGATAGAAGTTGGAAAGTACAAAAAATATATGGTCATACTCCTCATGCTCCTACTCGGCCAAAGTATCAACATTATTCAGTGTTTTAAATTTATATATATATTTTCACATTTGTATTAAATTCATGTTTCACCATTATATTCAGTTATTAATTTCATTAGTATTTACAAATTTTCTTAAGCTTTCTAGCTGATCATATTATTATCTAAAAAGATTAATAATTATATCCCAGCTTCTTAAAAAATTCTATTTTATATTCCTATGTCATGTTGTGGTAAGCAGAATAATGGCCTTCCAAAGATGTCTATGTCCTAATCACTGGAACCTGTGAATATGTTATGTACGTGGCAAAAGGAGATTAAGGTTACAGATGGAATTAAGTTTCCTAATCAGCTGACCTTAAAATAAGGAAATTATCCTGATGGTCCCAATCTAATCATGAGTCCTTAAAGGAAAAAAAAAAAAAAAATCTTTCTCAGCTTCAGTCTGAGAAGGATGTGGTGACAGTAGGTCAAAGAGATGAGTCATTCAAAGGATTCCACCAGCCATTGCTGTTTATGGAGAAGGAGGAAGGGAGCCCTGAGCCTAAGTATGAGGGTGGCCTCTAAAAGCTGGAAAAGCCTTCTGCCCTGGAGCCTCCAGAAAGGACTGCAGCCTTCACAACACCTTGATTTCACACAGAAAGATCCGTCAGGCTTCTGATCTATGGAACTGTAAGATAATACATTTATATGCTTTATGCTACTAAGTTTGTGATCATTTGTTACTGAAGCAATAGGAAACAAATACACATGTCTTCTTACATTGATCTGAACAATGTTAAATAATAATGTCAAATTTGGGGTAGAGAAAGATATTAAAGTTGAAAAAAACAAATGAGGCTGTCCTCTCTCAGCAACAAATGATCTAAGAATTCTCTTCTACTTCATTAAATTTAATTAAATTTCTAACCTAGTTTTATTGATCTGGCTTTTAATGAAACATTTTATGCTTCATATTTCATCTCTCTGGTTTACTTCATTTATTTTTATGCATTAATTTCTTGAAGTACCATTTTCAAAGGATTATACAAGAGTTTTCTTCATTCATTTTTTAAGAAACTTTTTGTTGGAATCTTCTCCAGTGGGTTTTTATGTGATATACATGAAATATTGGCCCCTTCCGGTACTTTGGTTATCGTGTCTCTCTATATTTACTATGACAAGAGTCACGTGTAACGTACATATTCTCACTTTCACGTCTTAACATCTCTCACATTTAAGCTGTTTCTAAAGTTGGAATCCATAAACAGTACCTATAGCTAATAACTTTGCCCCATCGTCCTCAATTTCTTTCTCTACAGATTCCCAAGTCATGGATGCAATGAGTAGGGTACCGTCTTCTCAGTAGCCCTTCCTCTTCCTTTTTGGAATAGCACACTGCTTTGTAAACCACAGTGGCCCACCCCTTCGGAACTAACAGGAGTAAATAAAGCAAGATTCCGTTTCTCCTGGGAATCTGAATCTTGAATAGAATGCCATGGCATTCTTGAAGTTGAGTTACTGGCACTCAAAAAAACCTCAGTTTCCAACTGAGATGCCGAAAGCTGTTGTAGTTCTATTTTTTTCTGAGGCTTGGTTATCCTGTTTTTCCTTCTATTGTGTGAGCTAAGCAATATCCTTTTAAATACGTTTATTTATTTTTACCAGACGCATTTTCTAATGTTTTCAACCAAAGACCTCCAACTGAAACTTGGACGACGTCAGGGAAGATGATATATAACATCTGACACCTATTTCTGGATGTAATGGATTATTGCAAAAGTGTTTCATTTTGTTTTGTTTTTTAATTCTTTTTAACCTTTATTTAGTTTTGAGAGAGAGACAGAGCATGAGCAAGGGAGGAGCAGAGAGAGAGGGAGACACAGAATCTGAAGCAAGCTCCAGGCTCTGAGCTGTCAGCACAGAGCCGGAGGCGGGGGTGGAACTCACGAACTGCCAGATCAAGACCTGAGCCAAAGTTGGAAGCTCAACCGACTGAGCCACCCAGGTGCCCCCCTTCTTTTGAATGCTATCTTAGTTAACAATCTTTGGTTCTAGTGTAAGACTGGAAATAACAAGAAGGAAGAAAATACGTCAACTAAGTAGAGAATATGTCAACTAAGGCATTAGAATAAGAAGAGATTCTAGTAGGATCTCCACAGTGACTCCAGTGTTACCAAATGTGCCTTCCAATGAACTCCTGTTTCCTCCCAGAGTAAGAGACTGCTCAATGGGGGTTGGAGTGAGATTAATGGAGTGGTATATCTTTTGCTTCCTATTTTACAGTAAGGATGTCAGCAAACCTTTCCCAAGGCAGTCCTATGCAACTCTCAAATTAAAGAAAAAGGCTGTAGCAGCCACGTCTATGTCAACTCACTCCAGTCCTTGAGTGCTGAATGGTGACATATAAGTGAGGGTGACTTCCGCATGACGTAGCTTAATAGTCTACATGGCAGACAAGGCCAAGACATCCAATGGCAAGGAAATGAGTGACAATGAGGGCAGCCCTAGGGGAAAAGGCCAGAATGACATATTGGCATCAGACATGCTAAGTGATAGACATTAGGAAATAAATTAGATTTATAGTGGATCTGTTACTTTGAGTTCTTTTCGACAGAAGAGCCTCTCTCTAAACCATTAAAACACAACCACTGTCTTGCCCCCCAATGAACATTTATAAATCTGAGTTGTAAATCCCTTTTACCGAGATTAATCTATGGTAGAAAAGTTTCAGAGACAGGAAAGCAAAGGATATACAACTTCATTCATCATGAAGGGACAATAAAACAATTTTTTTGAAATGTTACTCAGGCATCTGTGATAATCTCAGGAAAGATTGGAATATCTCATCATAAAAATGTCAGAAACCAGGATAGCTTAGAGAAACTGAACAGCTGGAGAGCTGGAGTTCATGTACCTTCCTTCTGTAGTTCTACCACAAGTTTAATTTAATTCACAAAACTACGGATATAAATATGTGAGAAATAACTGTGAAAGGCTTTAGAAGAACAATCCTACCACAGGGCTCTCATGTCTATAACACTTTCTAGTTTCAATGTTTCCTTTTTCCGTCCTTAGATTTCCCTTTTTTCCATGTAAACTACATTACTCTTTGATTTTCATTCTCTCCCTTTTATTTTTCTCTATGTCTTATGTCATTCAATTGCATTCTATACTTTTGAAAAAGAAATCTTTCACTTAGTGTTTTTCTCTTAAAGTTTTTATCATATTTTAAATTATTTTATTATTCTTCAAAATTATTAAGGTTAACAAGTATCAATAGTTTCTTTGTTGTTGTCTGTCCTTTATATACATGGTAGGTGAGATGTAAAAGTAAGTTACAAAAAGTAGGGTGAGTACCTCTTATTTTTATAAAAATAGTGTGTATATATAATAAATTTATACACCAAGATCTACATTTAAATACCAGTTTGCAAAACATGTGAAGGAAAGAGGAAGAGATAAGTCAAGTGACATCACAAGGAAGTAATTAACCAAATTCAGAATATGGGAAATTGTTCAGAAGAATGAACCTAATTTCTTCAACAATAAATGTCATAAAAATTGGTGGAGGGAGAAATAATCGATTATAGACTTAAAAATTTGGTTTTCACAGGGGTGCCTGGGTGGCTTAGTTGGTTGAATGTCTCATTGTTGATTTCCACTCAGGTCATGATCCTAGCATTGTGTGATCGAGCACTGCATTGGGTTCCATGCAGAGTGTGCTTAAGATTCTCTTTCTCTCTCTCTCTTGATCTCTCTCTAAAATATATATTAAAAAATTTTGGTTTGTCACAAAATCCTCATAGGTATCCCCATTTGTAAAAAACAATAACTATTAAAATACATTTTTGAGAAAATCAGGGAAATCATATTAAGAAATAATTATTAACATTGCTATGTGTGATAATGGCATTGTGGTTGTATTTTTACATTTTATTTTATTGTTTTTTAATTTTAAGTTTTTATTTTAATTCTAGTTTGTTAATATACAGTGTTATATTAGTTTCAGGTGTACTGTATAGTGACTCAACACTTCCATACATCACCCGGTGCTCATCACAACCAGCACCGTCCTTAATCCCCATCACCTATTTAACCCACCCCTCCCCTCCCCCCGCCACCTTCCCTCTGGTAACCATCAGTTTGTTCTCTATAATTAAGAGTCTGTTTCTAGAGTCTCTGTAATTAAGAGTCTGATTTGTCGCTCTCTCTATTTTTCCCCTTTGCTCATTTGTTTGTTTCTTAAATTCCACATATGAGTGAAATCATATGGTGTTTGTCTATCTCTGACTATTTTGCTTGGCATTATGCTCCCTAGCTCCATCCATGTCATTGCAAATAGCAACATTTCATTCTTTTTTATGGCTGAATACTATTCCATCACATATATGTGTGTGTATATATATATACAGACACACATACATGTATATACATACACATATATGCATATATATCACATCTCCTTTATCCATTCATCAATCAATAGACACTTTAAAATCTTCCATAATTTGGTTTCTTCCATAATTTGGCTATTGTAAATAATGCTGCTATAAAATAAGGGGTTCATGTATCCCTTTGAAAAAGGTGGTTTTTTTTTTTTTATTCTTTGGGTAAATATCCTACTGTAGTGCCATTGCTGGGTCATAGGATAGTTCTATTTTTAACTTTTTGAGGAACCTCCGTATTGTTTTCCAGAGTGGCCGCACCAGTTTGCATTCCCACCAATAGGGCATAAGTGTTCCTTTTCTCTACATCCTTGCCAACATTTGTTGTTTCTTGTGTTGTTGATTTTAGCCATTCTGACAGGTGTGAGATGATATCTCACTGTATTTTTTTAAAACTTATCTGTGAGAGATGTGCACCGAAGTATTTTCTGGTAAAATGTTATGATGGGTGAAATTTGATTTAAAACATTCCAGTATCATTTGTCAAAACTGTGTGTTGAGCTGAGGGAGCGGCCATAGATGGCAAGATTGACAGAATGTTGATGATTGTTGCACGTCGATGATGGGAACAAGGAGATATGTTAATGCTCTCTATTTTTTAAATGTTGAAAATTTCCATAAAAAGGTGATGAGTTTATAGATGACTAATCTTTCCTTCTCAATATTTTCTAATTTTTTACTACAATGATGTGTTAGTTGCACAAGAAAAGTTTAAAATATTTAAAAAGTATGTCTTACATTTTAAATGTATTCCTATTTCTAATGCAATTTGTTCATCCTTTACGTGCTGCCAATTTTTCAAGTTTTGAGAAATGAATTTTGACATTTTCAGGAAAGGTGCCATCTTCCATCACAAGGGAGTTTTAAAGTTCAATTGAGATCACATTTCTGAAAATACAGTATAGCCATCACAGTGTTATACAAATGTACTATAATTTGTTATCAACTTGCCTCTTGCTTTTCTTTTTTTTTTTTGTCTTTCCTTTTTTGTTATTACAATCCAGACTGTTAGCACACATATACAAGCACGTGGACTTTCATTTTATATTCCAGCATGTTGTCCGATATTATTTGGCTTCAGAAGTTGTTTTACTTACTTCTGGTTCTATTCTCTTTTCCCAGGATGCAACTTAAATCTCCTTTGAATAATTGCTGTGTGCAGGGTAATTATCCCCGGGTAACTCTTCATATTTCTCTTAAGAGTATGCCCGTTAGATATTCTCATGTTCTCCTCTCAATATAAAGCACCACGTTCTCAAGAGGTAAATAGATGTAAGATATTTTGGAGCATGGGAAATACTGAGGTAAATGATTAATAATAATTAATCATAACAACAATAGTAGCCATTTCCACTCTGTTCAATTTCTCTCGTTCTGCTTCTTCCATTTGTGTCGGGCCCTATTGTGATTGCCTGGCTCCTATGATCCTCATTCTTCCAGGACTCATGGTTCATTCCATGGGGAATGTTAGTCTTATTTCTTGGACCCTTTTCCCCTATTGAATTATCCATCCATATACTTCTTTTCTCTCTCTGCCTTTCAACTGTTGGCATTAGACAAAACTTCTTTACTAAAAACGGCCTATTGTTTAGTTGCTCTTTGCTCTGTGCATACTGTTTCATTTGCAGCCATGCTGTCTTTCTTCGTGTCACCTCTATCACCAGAAACCCACCTTCTTTGTTTTCTGTTTCATTTCTGGAGCCTTGACTCACTCTGCTACATAGTTTCATGTGGCCTTTTCTTTTAACAGCTGTTGCAGCGGAAGTAGTCAATTTATTTCTTTAGACTCCCATTTTATTTATTGGCTTCAGACTGGCCTGATTATGTCCCTCTCAATTTTGTTATGACCAGTTACTTAGAACCCATAGAGCCCACAAGGGGACCCTGGGGGATTGTAAATCCAACTCCTTCATTTTAATGATGAGAAACCAGAAGCTCATGCTTCCTGATTTCTGGTCCAGTACTGGAATTCTTTTCATGACACCTCAATTCGTCATCCGTTTGAACAGTCATATTTTATATTTGCATAATACTTTTGTCCTTGCGATGGGCTTTCACATCTATCTTTTCATTTGCCTGTAGTTTAAAAGGCACTTCTGACCACCTATTTCTAATGACAGCAGCCACAACCTTGGGATGTTTCTGCCCCGTGACTTCACATGTCTGTTCTGGGCCCTTGGGTAAGAGCACAGAATCCTGCACTGTGTTTTCTCAAATAAGTTCTCACTGTCTGGAGAACAAATTTTGTTATGTGCTCCATCATTGTAGTAATATTTGCCTTTAGTCCTATCTAGAAGCATTAAAAATGTGCATAATATATATCCTTTTAGATCTTATCTTAATAAACATCACTTGTGGTGGAGGAGAGATAGATGAATAAAAGAAAGGTTTGCTTCCTCCCAAACAAGCCCACCAAGAACCTCCTGAAAAGAACTCAGACAACAATCCAGATGAAGTAGGTTCACTTCAACACCAAAAGCAAAGCAACTGAGAAAGATATTCTTAGATGTAACCTTTCTGTAGCACTAAGGTTTTCTAAACCTTTTCACAGGTTGATCTCTTTTGTTTGTTTGTTATCTCTTTTTTCCTTCTCTGGGGTGCCCCATTCTAGCCGACACGTGATTCTTTTTTCTAGAAGTTAGTTATGTCCTTTTCTTCCAAACAGGTAGTGCTTTTTGTTTTTGTTTTTTGCCTATAGCATACATCCAAAAGGATGGGAGGAAAAGAAACCTCTTTCATTCTGCTCCCCAGTCAACACAGGCAGGAACAGCAGTTTTCACCCGGGCACCTGCTAAGGAGCACCTTGTACGGAGGCGCTTAGCATGTGCAGATCAATGAAGAAAGGAAAGATCTTGATGGGACTTTTGTGGCGTACCCACTTTGCACAATTTCTCACGCAGCCCAACTATCTCCATAATTTGTTCTACCCATTTAAGAAATTAACCAGTTGCTGATAGACAGTTTATCATTGAGACCACTTTGTCTTCACCTTGCTGCATATTGACCCTCAGTACAGCCCCTTAAGGAAAGCAGGGAACTTTACAAAGAAAGTGGTTAAGAAAGAGAGAAATTAAGCCATTTGTTCAAAATCACCTAACAAGCTGGTGACAAAGCCTGAATGAGCTTGAACTCAAGTCTCTGGCTGAGAGTTCAGTGCTCTTTTCATTGAAACCACACAGCTTCTTAAAAGTAGATCAACCTTAGTAATAAAACTTGCATAGTGCAGTGTGACTGATAAGCTAGTATGGAGACCAAGATACAGCACAGGAAGCACTTGGCCTTGCATCCTCCTGGTCCCCCTCGTATCTTTTGTTTATGTACTGACTTGACTTGGGCAGCAGGCAGGTAGCACAACAGCTGTCAGAATGAATTGAGGCCACGATTTTATGTTGTTGAATGTGTTGAGTCATTTCCCTTAGTTCACACATCTGCCTCACTCTGTCTTCTAAGTTATTATCACGGCTTTAATCTCTCCTTTATTTTGACAGTTGGGATTTTTTTGGAGACATTATTCAAATGAAATATTGATTCTCATTTATGAGACCCTAATCCTTCCCCAGGGGAAATGGCTATTTCCTAGATACAATAGTTAAACCTATAGGATTAAAAATGCTTTTACAAAGACATTAAAAAGTTGTTTACAAAAAGGATGGTTAATTTAAGAAAATAGAAATTGAAACTTGAAATGACTGCCATCAGCTTTCTCTAATGTTTTTCTCTAATCTTTTTTCCTGCGATGTAAATCAAAATACTTTTTTTTTTAAAAGACTGTTTTCAGGTGAGGATAAAAACAGCCAAAACCCTGAATTCGTTAGTAGTCTTATGATTCCTAGTCACCAACTATTTTTATATTCTTTTGTGAGATGGTTGTTATCTTTCAGCCCTCTCTAATACTGTATGTAACTAATCTCTAGGTAGAGAAACTCTAATTTCTCTGTTGTTTATCATTCCTGATTTTAATCTTTTATTTGATAAAAGCCCAGCTTTTTTATATGTAAATATTAGTAGTAGTCTAAAAATGCCATTTCTCAATGAACAGGATGCATTAACTTGGAAAATAGAGAATCAGGTAATCACCATTGAGGAAATCAGCAAATCGAAGAGTCCTATCCAGCTGGAAGGAAGTCAGACAGGGCTATAGCATGAAAATATTGGAGAAGTTTGTTGGAAGGGCAAGACCTAATATAGTTTACCTTTACACTTTTAGAAGATTTTGCTTCTTGCCTCTGCTTGAATGCCCTCTGTCATTTATTATAACTGGATTTATTGTTTCAATAGTGTTGTACCTGGAGTTTTGACCACAGTCAAAACAAACAAATCACTGGATATAGCTGAAGCCGTAGATAAATGACATGGCAGGGATTCGTGCACAGATTTGCTCTAGTGCCCTCTCACATTCTTGTACCATCAATCTAGCTGGTGCTCTCTGAGGGTCATCAAAGGTCAACATACTTTCAATAAGGTGTTTTTTTTTTTTTTTTTAAATTTCAGTAAGGTTTTAACTGAAAGGTGCCCTTAACATTCAGTAAACTTCAAGCATGTTTATAACCAAAAAGCCACTCCCCCTGTGGAATGATCACCCTCTACAGAAGTCACCCAGCCTGTGTCACATTTCCCAACAGTGCTCGTGCTCGATACATTGACCACTGATTCCCATAGGCCCAGCTGCTTCCAACGCTGATGGTCCAAATAATCTCAGTTGTCTGCCTGGCCTTGTCAAAGTCATCTCATTTCCCATCTTTGTGTTTTTGCTCACACGGTTCCTACGTGGAAAGTCCATACGCATCTACTTCATTTTCCACCTCATCATTCCACCATCCATATGCTCTCGGGACTATCCATCATCAGAACTGCTCTTAGCTGACTCTCCACCAAAAAGCTTTCCTTGAACTCATCCTGAAATAGCATTTTTTTCTGCTAAATTACCATTTGTCATATATTAGTGCATGGCATCTCTAACTATCATGAATTGGAACAGATGAGAGAAGATGGAACTTGAAAGGAAATCTGCTCTTTTAAGGTAGGCCCTGGGGAAGCAGGCCTGGCTGGAGGTGATGTACAGTCTAGATGATGTTTTCAGGATCTGAAGATGGTAACAACCACAAAACCAGTGTGAGCCCAGACAAGCTGCCAGTGCTGGTCCTAAAACTAGGTATTTGAATGAATGGACAAATCAGCTTGGAGAATTGTGTCAGTAAATAGAGGAAGGGCAGTCAGGGGTGCAGTGCAAGACTATTGAGGGAAAATGGCTCAGAGATAGCAAGACGAGGGGTGCCTGGGTGGCTCGGTCAGTTGAGTGTCTGACTTTGACTCAGGACATGATCTCATGGCTTGTGAGTTCAAGCCCTACGTTGGGCTGTGTGCTGACAGCTCAGAGCCCGGAGTCTGCTTCAGATTCTGTGTCTCCATCTCTCTCTCTGCTCCTCCCCTGCTTGCACTCTGTCTCTCTCCCTCTCTCTCAAAAGGAAATAAACATTAAAAAAAGAGAAAGAGAGAGATAACAAGACTAACACATCGCCTAAGTTGTTGAGAACTTAAGGCTATTACTAAATCACTGGATCAATTATATGAGCATAAGACAACACAAGAACATAGCTTAAGTCAAGATTAGCAGTAGGGTAAACTAATATTGAGTCTTAAAACACTGAGCTAGAAATATTTAAATCCTTGCCAAAGGTAAATATAAAGGGCATGTATTGGTTCAGGGTGAATTTCAGGTCTTTTGTAAAGAAGGCTAGAACAAAAATATTCTTTTCCCCTGAAAGGGAACAGTGAAGCATAAAACCCCAAATTTAGCTGCAGGTTCCATCACCTGCTGGTTTGTGTGTGTGGAACATGAAAGGAAGGCTCAGAAACAAAAGTCTGTAGGAAAAAAATAGAAGGCAGCATTTACTCCCAAAGAAATGTGAGGAAGTCAGACTTCAGAAGAACAGGCCCAACAAATTAAAAAATAGGACAAGTATTTGTAAACAAACAAACAGTATTATGAAAGCTCAAGTTCTCATCAGTGTGTTCATGGTAGAAGACAGCAATTTTATCGTGGTTACCATATTCACCAAGTTCATAACCTGTCTTCAGACAACAGCATTGCGAACGTCAAGGGTAAAGTCATTTTCACTTAGGAGTTCGCAACTTGCAGGGAATACTCAAGGTTTCATTTGGAGGACAGAACTAGGCAGAGAGATTCTTTTAGTTTTTATTTATGTAAGGGTGGAATGTTGAGGGATTTTTTTTTCTTTCGTTAGTGGTGAGACTTGGGGCACATGCTTACACTGCTGACAGTGCCAGGTGTCACTTTCTGTTTTGGCAGTCCTTCCTGTGGTCATGATTCCCTGCCCCCCATAGGACACATTTGTCTGCCTACATTTGCTTAGCAATTTTCTCAGTTGTTGTTATTGATTTCATATTTTACTTTGACCCATTTTATTTGTGTAAATATAATGAGAAATGTTGATTCACGTATAATTACCTCCTCGTAATTTTTCTTAATGAAACAATACGATACTAAGACCCAAGATTTCACTTCTGGTTGTAGGTTCATAAAGTCTTTCTGGTTTTAATTTATTTCTATGTGTTTATTAGCTCAGTTGAGAGCAGACTATACCACCCAGTTCACCTCCACCCGATTAACAGTACCTGTAATTGTAAGGCTGCCCTTTTCTCAAAAGATACTCCGATTTCTCAGAATCCACACCCTGCCAAAAAGTAACATTCTTTCCCACCTATAGAGCTGAGATTCCCTAGTCCATCAGGGCGAGTACCAGGTGAGTTTCCGGAAGCATGCTATAGGCATCACTCTATATGCAAAACAAAGAGTTGTTTTTATTACTGAATTTGTCTCATCTACTTGAGTGTAATTTGCAGCCTGATTATGTTAAAATTTTATTTTTCCCATCATATGATGGTAGAAAAGAGGACAGATTCTTATTGAAGCAATACAAATAACTATACTCTCATTTAAAGTAAAAGTTTTTAAGGGCATCTGGGTGGCTCAGTCGGTTAAGTGTTGACTGTTTGTTTTGGCTCAGGTCATGATCTCACCATTCATGCGATTGAGCCCCCATGTTGAGTTCTGTACTGACAGCCTGGGGCCTGCTTGGGATTCTCTCTCTCCCTCACTCTTTCCAAATAAATAAATAAATAAATATTTAAAAACTGTTATCTTCCATTAAAAAGAAGCTTTTATTAACAGTAAATTTATATGTTTGACCATTGTAACTAATTTATACCTTTGGTATATTAATCTCAAAATTTTAAATTTCCAAATCAATTATAAACCTGTCAACCCAGAGGTATTTTTGTTGATGTCTTTCAGAACCCAGGACATAATATTCTGACTTTAAAATGTTTATTTTCTATTTAATGGTGGAAAATAATCTATATGATGACAAACCAATCTAGAAGTTAGTAGTTACTTGTATAGTGGATACAGGAAAATTTTCTATATTTATATTAAGTGCAATACTCTATTTACCTATAATTACGGCTTTCTAAACTCCTCTTTAGAATGACTAAAAATGATATTAGAGAGGATGGTCATGTTGATGTTTAAAGCTGGTTCACCATTCTCTATCTCACTCTTATACAGAAACCTGACTATTTTACCACAAAAATGCATATTTAACATTTAACATTTCTTGAAAGGATTTAGAGGATAATCCCTATTCCCTCAGATGGCAATACTGCTATGCGTGTGAAAGAATTGACTCCAGAAGGACTATTTCTAATCTGGCAGGACACTGTAAAAAAACACTAGAAAACAAAGTACATGGTGCATGTTAAGCATATTTATGATTTCAAACTGTCTAATTGCTCTAGTGTTCTGAAAAAGTAATTAGATTTCTAGTTGGTCAAGAAGCCATAACTGTCTTGACTCAGGCTTGCTAAGACTCTAAACCTAAGGAAAAAATGGGGCACCTGACTGGCTCAGTTGGTTAAGCGACAAACTCTTGGTTTCAGCTCCAGTCATGATCTCATGGTTTGTGGGGTCAAGCCCCACATTGGGCTCTACACTGACAGTGCATGGAGCCTGCTTCTGATTCTCTCTCTCTCTCTCTCTCTCTCTTCCGCTCCCCCTCTCATGCTTACTCTCTCAAAAATAAATAAATAAACTCCAAAAAATTCTAAACCTGGAGGAAAAATAATAGATTTCAAAAGAAGTATCATAGGATAGAAATATGAACATAAGTTATAAGTCCCTAAGGGCAATGGATGATAGAAGCATAAAACAAGCATAGCAATAAGAAACCCTGATCATCAGATACAATAAGATAAAATGATTATTAAAAGTGTAGAATACTTGATTAAAGAGTTATTCAAATTTATAGCAAAAGCAAAAACATCATAAGTACCATGACTAAATGAAAATCCTTCACTATCTGGAAGAGAATAATTTTTTACTACTTTTACTAACAGCAGGCTGGTATATAAAGGTTGATTTATCATTTTATCAAAAAGAAAACCCAAAACTATTGCTTTTTTTAGATCTATATAAGAAATTGCACTAAAAGGTTCAAAAGCCTTTTTTATGTTTTATACATAAACTCATTAATATTGGATCAACTTACCGGGAAAATTATAAATATTTTATTGTTCATTTAAACCCATTTTTTTACAGGTATTATAAACTATAGTAAGTAAAGTTTATCTCCCTCAGATATTCTATAATTATTACACACCCCCCAAATCTGTATTCTTATTTATTTATTTATTTATTTATTTATTTAGAGAGTGAAAGAGAGAAAGTGGGGGAGGGGCAGAGAGAGGGAGAGAGAGGGACGGAATCCCAAGCAGGCTTTGGGCTGCCAGTGCAGAGCCCGATGCAGGGCTTGAACTCATGAACTGTGAGATCATGACCTGAGCCAACATCGGACGCTTAACAGACTGAGCCACCCTGGCACTCCCTAAATTTGTATTCTAAAGTCTAATTGCATATTCTGGCACAACAATAACAATTTTGCTTTTAGAAAAAATTACTCCCATTTTGCCCTGATAAACAGAACATATTAAGATCTTGCATGCACTTTTCCATACATTCACACGGACTTAAATTCTTAAAGAATTAAAGAATGAACATATGTAATAATAGGTGCTAAAGGTATTTGTACATACTGTTCATTTTCTTATCTGATAGTCATTCTATAATGTATAAAAATAAGGGGCATGGATGTTAAAGGTTTTGCTTGCATATACAGAGATTATTTATTAATGATCTCAGTATAATATTTATGAAAGTTCTCAAAGTTAACTAGTATAACAAAATTCCATGTAAGCTGACATATTACATAGAAACAAAAATTTATATGAAAATTTTGTCAAATATTAAATTTGTAAAGTTGTTCCCCAACAAGGTAAGAGTGATTTTACCTACACAGTATAATGATTTGTAGCCCTGTCTCAAGTTACAGGAACAAAATCTCTTAAAAGACAGTAGTTATTATAATTCAATTTAATTGAACCATAAAGCCAGTGTGGGACACTTTGAGAGCACTGATTAATTAGGGTATTTTATAAATTAGAAAAAAAAATATGCTTACATTAATTCTAACATTGTGATAAAGTCTTGAAGAAAACATAATTTATTTAAACCAAAATTATTACACCGTATACATTTATCCAAGGATTTCCCCTTATTAGGAATCTTACTGAACTTTATTTTAATCAAATAGAAAAATCTTTCAAATTTTGTTTTAAAGTAACAAAGGCATGGGATGCCTGGGTGGCTCAGTTGGTTGAGTGTCCAACTCGTGATTTTGGCTTAGGTCATGATCTCAGGCTTGTGAGATCGAGCCCTGCATTGGGCTCTGCACTGATGGTGTGGATCCTGCTTGGGATTCTCCGTCTCCCTCTCTGCCACTCCTTGATAGGCACACTCTCTGTCTCTGTCTCTCAAAATAAATAAACAAACTTTAAAATAAAATAAAATAAAATAAAATAAAATAAAATAAAATAAAATAAAATAAAAACAAAGTCCTTAGAATTTTGTGGCTCTTCTCAGGCACCTGCCTTCCCTTGTTTCTTATCCTTTAGCGTAGCAACCAAATTCATTAATTCAACTCGGAATTAAACCTCAAAATTTTTGTTCTTCTGAATTCAGTTCAGCAAATCACCTGTGTTTATGTAAGTAAGCAAATGAAAACAGCTCTATTAAATTCAAGACTTGTTTAACTCACTTCTTTCATTTTCTCTAGACATAGTAAAATATATATAAGAATTTGTTCAAAAAATATTTATGTCATACAACAGGACGTCATTATTAAATTCTGGGCCAGTGATGATTTTCTCCTTATTTTATTATATGCTTTTATGCGTTGTTTATTTATAGTCCTCATCCAGTCAGATTGTGGGTCAAGTTAGGGACATAATTATTGAGGTTAAGTAATACCTTATAGTTGGCATACAGAACATTTCTTGCATCTTCTTGTGACTCACTTTTTAATATAACTGTGAGATTTTCCTGGTTTTGGGGTTTTTTGGTTTTTGTATTTTTTGTGTGAGGAGAGAAAAATTTGCACACTTGAAATTCTAGAGTTTTCAGACGGGCATGCAACTCCAGATTAATCAAAAGCAACAATTTCCACTACAAATTGTATTTAGGCTCACTAATGTTTGGTTTAGGCAAATTAAGCAAAACCCTCTCAAAAGTTAGAACTCTCCAGGGTGCCTGGGTGGCTTAGTTGATTAAGCATCTGACACTTGGTTTTGGCTCAGGTCATCCGGGGTCATCCCAGGGTCATGGGATCAAGCTTTCCGAGGAGCTCCCCACCCCTGTCAAACCCCCCATCGAGCCAGGCTCTGCACTGGGCACGGAGCCTGCTTGGGATTCTCTCTCTCTCTCTCTCTCTCTCTCTCTCGCTCGCTCGCTCTCTCTCTCTCTGCCTTCCTTAGCTGTTGCTACAACAGTAATTTGAATTGCAAGAGCATTAGAATCACCTGGAAGGCTTATTAAAATGCACATTTCTTGGCCCTTGCTGGGCAGTATGTGCTTCAGTAGGAAAGGTCTGGGAAGTTGCATTTCTAAGTTCCCAGGTAATGCTGGTAAAGCTGGACTGGGGACCATTCTGAGTCCAATGTTCTAGAATGTTTGCTAAACGACCAATTTCTGTGCCCAATTAATCTGCCAAAATTTCCTGAGAGGGGGAAAAAGAAATGAAGAGTAGTAACACTTAAAAACAGACAAACCGCTATAAAGGCTAATTAATCTTTCTTCGTAAGAATGGGGGAAAATTGTATTTTGTTTCACACTCACAAAAAGCTTTAAAATCTAATTCATATGTCAGAAGGAAGCATAGAATGCAAAATTTACCGACCCAGATCTCAAAGGAAGATCAGAGGCTCAGAGGCTCTCCATTCCAATGAGCACAAAAATTTTGAGCAAAAATTAAAAACAAGGAGGATGCTGGAAGTTATCAAAATTTTGGATGTAAGCAGACCAAAAAAAAAGATTAGAAAAGTCCTGGGTGGCTCAGTCAGTGGGCATCCAACTTCAGCTCAGGTCATGATCTCGTGATCCATAAGTTCGAGTCTGTGCTAAGAGCTCAGAGCCTGGAGTCTCCTTCACATTGTCCCACTCTCTCTCCGCCCCTCCCCGACTCATGCTCTGTCTCTCTTTGTCTCTAAAAAATGAATAAACTTAAAAAAAAAAAAGATTAACAAAAGGTATGAAAGACTATCTCTGCTAGATTCCCCAACACTTTCACTCAAGAAAGAATGTCTCTCCTAATATTACCCAACAAAGTCAAAGAATTGTGGCCTGACGATAAATTCCCAACAGGAGTCTTGGACGTGGAGGCCCCAAATCAGAACATCTAGATTATTGAGGCTTAGGTATGGGTTTTCTGCAGCTCAGTCCCCAAGCTCCAGACCATTCCAGGCTCATTGTTTTCTGTCCTTGCTATCTAAGAATTCTAATATTTTTGAATTTCTTCCATTTCTCCTAGCAAGACATAAATACATGAATACAGTATAATTTGTCATTCCTGCTTCCTTGAAATTTTATTAAGAATTTCAGAGTAGAATAAACTGAGGGTTACTGGAGGGGAGGTGGGCAGGGGAATGGGTTCAATAGGTGGTGGGGAGGAAGGACTGTACTTGGGATGAGCACTGGGTGATGAATGTAAATGATAAATCCCTAGATTCCACACCTGAAACTAATGTTACACTGTATGTTAACTAACTGGTATTTAAATAAAAACTTGAAAGAGAAAAAAAAAGAACTCCAGAGTAAAAGAATCCTTTACTTTCCAACCTTTGTTACCTAGTGGTGTGAAAATAAGGATGAATGGTCGTGAGTTCTTTAATCGCCTCAACACAGGCTGACCCTATCAGTGGTATAATGGAGGATAAATTGGAACCAGTGTCTCCGGGGTCACAAAAATAGGCTGTGCAGAGTTGTTCACCATGGTTTGTTAACAATTTTCAAGGAATTTAGCAATTTTCAAGGAATTTATGGTTAAATCTTTGCCCTTCATAAAAACTGTGATGAATTTTATAAATGTAATTTGACTTTGCCACTTCAACTGATATAAACAAATTGCTTTACATATTATGCCATAAGAATGTTCCCCCAGGTCAAGAAACAAAAAGTTACAATTGTTGCATAACTGTGTAATTTTTACATGTAGATATAAATAATGTATATGTGTGTATATGTGTATGGGTATATGAATGTATATATGTGCATATAACTAAATTCTACAAGT
Organism: Panthera tigris; assembly: GCF_018350195.1. Classification (NCBI taxonomy): domain Eukaryota; kingdom Metazoa; phylum Chordata; class Mammalia; order Carnivora; family Felidae; genus Panthera; species Panthera tigris. The sequence continues at coordinate 201,048,898 of NC_056660.1, read as the reverse complement.
AATGTAATCATTCTCCTATTGATGGAAATTTACCGTGGTCCCATATATTTTGCCGCCATAAAAAAAGCAGCAATAAACATTCTAACTTTCCAGAAGATGTATTCTTTCACACTGGTTCTTTAATCTCCATAGGCTCAAGTCCCAAAAATGGAACTGCGAAGTCAACATGTTTTTTGTCTTTAAAAATAATAATAATAATTACTACCAGATGACTTTACAAAAAGTTTTCAATTCACATTTCCACCAACAATGTATAATGTTCGTATCCCTGAATCCTCACCAGCACTGAATTTTTTTAATATAATCTAATGGAATTAAAAAAAACATAGTTTCCCTTTCAATTTGAAATTCCTTGATAATACTGAAATTAAACATCAACGTTATTCCTTTAATATTCAAATGCTGAAAATATGTATAACTACGATCAATGTCAAGAATCGAATAACCAAGAGTCCTGGTAAATTATACATCAGAATTCCTAAGCGAACACAGCACTGGATGTGGAGCTGGAAAATTCCTATATAAATCCTAGCTCTTCCATCTACCACATTGAAAATGTGGGTAAGTTGTTTAACTTTTCTAAGTTTTAGTTCCTACAATATCTAAATTGGACTAAATCACCACTCCTACTTCTTGAGGCATTGTGATAATGTGGATAATGTGACGATGTTGAGGAGTATCATCTGCTGAAGTGGTTAGCACGATTCCCAGCACCTAGAGAGCAGTTAATAGACATTGTATTACATTGTATTAGTATTACAAGGATGCTTACCACCTTCTGATATGCTTTCACTCTTTTTCTCTCTAGGATCTTGAGTGAAACGTGGTTAAAGAACAAAGCGGAATGATGTCAACTTGATGACCTCAATGTATTCACATTTGAAATACCTTAAAATATTTTTCTGGCAACACAAAAGACATCTGCTGTCTTAAGTTGGCACTGACACTTTCTTTAAATTATATATGCAACAATATTACAGTGACATCGGCAGCATCAAAGAAACAAAAACCAAAACCCAAACAGAATGAAGCAAAACACAAGAAAGCACATAAACCTTAATGGTGAGTTAATTAAATTCTTAATAGTGAGATGGCAATGTTTTGAGTATTACAATGCCTTCATAAATGAATAGGTAGCCCCTGTGAAACCATGTTATTGGTTCACCCATTCACTCACTATTTTTACATCTTTGCTCTTTGTCTCTGTAAATTCACTAATTCTTTCTGATGTTATGTTCTCACACTCTGAGCCATTTTTATCAATTTATAATAAACTTGATCGAATAGTAGTTTGCATTTGTTTATCCTTGGTTGGTTCAAAGCACTTGGTATAATTTCCTTGAAATCATCTCCTCCCATTTCACAACATTGCATTCTTTTCAATTAATTCCCAATAAACTCGTAATTGTCCATGCTCTGTTAGAGCCAGCAGTTAATCTCTGTTTAAGCTAATGGGTTCAACGTCTTCAACAAACAAATCTTTCGTGAAGGCTGCTGACAACCCAGAGTATTAACTGAATCTAGTTTCATTATTTCTCAGTTTCCTTGATCTTTTTCTCTCTTATTGTTTGGGAAATAGTCATGGCATTCTGGTACTAGTATATAATGTGATAAGGACTAGAGAACACAGTGCAAAGAGTCAAACTATTCTCCTTAAAGCTGGTGTGACCCTTCTTGTATACCAAGCCTCAGATGACAAGCCCATAACATGGGTAGTAGTACTCTCTAAACTCATTTTCAAGCATGAAACCAAACACATCTGACAATGTATGATTTCACTCGTACCTTATACAAGTGCCAAGAATAAGAAGTACAGTTGTATCAAATAAAATGATATATTTTTCAATTAGAATTAATTTTTCAAAATGGAAAAACTTAACCACTATTTTTATTATAAAAGTAAATGTACTCATCATTTTTAAAAAGTACAAAGAAAAAGGGAAAAAAAAAATTACCAGCTGTCCTACATCCCAGAGACAATCACTGTTAACATACAGATGTGAAATATCCAAACATTTGGATAAAATAGATAAAATTATTTAAAAAAAAAATACTAGACATTATTTTGGATAACCTATTTTTCTAATTGTATAGAGCATAAAATAAATGTCATCACTTGACAATATAAACTAACCTATTCTTTTTTTTTTTTTTTTTATGTCTATTCCTTTATTTGGAGAGAGAGAGAGAGAACAGAGGAGGAGCAGAGTGAGAGGGAAAGAGAGAATCCCAAGCAGGCTCCACACCATCAGCACAGAGTCTGAATTGGGGCTTGAACTCATGAACAGAGAGTCGGATGCTTAACCTACTGGGCCACCCAGGCACCCCTAATCTATTATTTTTTTAATTTTAATTTTTTTTTTTTTTTTTAAGGAGAGAGAGAGAGACAGAGCATGAGCAGGGGAGGAGCACAGAGAGAGGGAGACACAGAATCTGAAGCAGGCCCTAAGCACTGAGCTGTCAGCACAGAGCCCATCGCGGGGCTCCAACTCACAAACCAAGAGATCATGACCTGAGCTGAAGTCAGACACTCAACCAACTGAGCCACCCAGGTGCCCCCCTAATCTATTCTTTTAAACAGCAAGGTACATTTCATTGTAAATATATGTAATATACCATAATGTATTCACTGAGGCCTCAGGAGGGGAATTTAAGTTGCTTATAATTTTCCTATTACAAATAAACATTATAAAAGTAATCTTTGATGGGGCACCTGGGTGGCTCAGTCTTTTGGACGTCCGACTTGGGCTCAGGGCATGATCTCGTGGTCTGTGGGTTCAAGCCCCGCGTCAGGCTCTGTGCTGACAGCTCGGAGCCTGAAGCCTGCTTCAGATTCTATGTCTCCCTCTCTCTCTCTGCCCCTCCCCTGCTCATTCTCTGTCTCTCTCTCTGTCAAAAATAAACATTCAAAAAAAGTTTTTTTAAAAAGTAATCTTTGCAAAAATTTTTTCTATGTTATTTGTGTAGGAAAATTACTAGAAAGAGAATTGCTAGATCAAAGATCTATAACAATTTAAATTTCAAGATATTGGGACTAACTGTCCTTCAAAATATTGTACAGAACTGTATTTTTGAGTTTCTTTCCTTCGTTTTCTCCATAGCCAATCATTTTAATTTTTTCCAGTCTCTGAGACAGAAAAGAAATCCAGTCCAAAAATATACAAGGGAGATGAATAGATAGAGAAGGAAACACAAATGGCCAAGAGAAATAAGAGATGGTCAAAGTCAGTCCAATCAGAAGAGCTAAACTTTAAAAAATGCAACAATATTCACTGTTAGCAAGTGTGTGAGTATTAGACATTCTCATATCCCATAGACATGGTATTGGCAGGAATACAAACTAGGGCCTTGTTTTGGAAGCGTATTTGGTCACAACAAAAAATATTATTCGTATATTCATTCCACAGCAGTTTCATTGAGGAATTTATCATAGAGATAATCTTGAAAAAGTACAGAAGCCAAGATATGTTATTAATGTTACTGGTAGAAGATTATTTAAATAAATTATAACATTCATACAGTGCAGTTTTTAAAAGTAATATCTTGAAGATAAATTGAAGAACTCAACCAAGCTTTCATAATATATATGCCTATGAAATTATTATGTTGTATACCTTAAAGTTATATAATGTTATTTGTTAATTATATCTCAATAAAGCTGGGGAAAAAATGTAAAGCCTAGATTCCGAACATCCTTTTGTATAATTCCAAAAGAGTAAGTTATATTTCAGGGCACCTGGGTGGCTCAGTGGGTTAAATGTCAGACTCTTGATTTCAGCTCAGATTGTGATCTCACGGTTCGTGGGATCATCCCTGCATCAGTCTCTGTGTGGACAGTGCAGATTGTACGTGCGTTTCTCTCTCTCCCTATCTTTCTGCTCCTCCCCTTCTCTTGCGCTCTCTCTCTCTTTCTTGGATTTAAAAAAAATTTTTTTTAATGTTTACTTATTTTTGAGAGAGAGAGAGAGCACAAGCCGGGGAGGGGCAGAGAGAGAAGGAGACACAGAATCTGAAGCAGGCTCCAGGCTGTCAGCACAGAGCCTGACGCAGGGCTTGAACTCATAAACCGTGAGATCATGACCTGAGCCAAAGCCAGACGCTTAACCAACTGAGCCACCCAGGCGCCCCAATTCTTGGATTTCTTTTACCAAGTGCATGAATTATATTTTTATGTCAGCCTGAGGTATTAACTAAATAAAATTATGAGCCATTTTTGTCATTTCCCACTTTTGTGTATAAATGAAGAAAACCGAGGCTTGTCTTTTTTAAATTTGATCATTCTAAGTCTGTAATTTTTATGAAATCCTCTGCTAACTTCGTAAAGTTTAGTGCTCTGCTAACATCCTTTCACAAAGACTGTTTATGTTGTACAATAACTAGTTGCTCAAGACAAATCTTATAAGGTAGATACAAAATGTGGCATGCATCTTCTGGGTCAAACTAATTTCATGTAATGAACAAAATTGTGTAAATATCAAATTATAGGACCTTCATATGATCTATCAATCTACCAAGTTAAATAGCTGAAATCACTTCCAAAACAAATCCTTTTGCAGTCAGCAAAATGAAGCAATTACATGAATAAGTTTTTCCACTTGGCCTATTTTTCTGCCCATGGTTATTAATCAGTCTCACTGACTACATTTTCCATTTTACATCCACTTTCAGGCACTACTCCAGGTGGCCAAACATTTCACATTACGTAAATAAAATAAAACAAAACCTTTGCCCATTGAGCAAATGGATGTACTTCAGATCTAATTCTTCCAGCCTCTCTCAAATCATTCAGAAAACACAATATGGATTCTATAAAAGGATACTCAATATTTTCATTTTATTTGGCTAACTGGAATTTGTTTAAGTGAAATTTTGCTCCAACCGATATTACCCAGATAGCTGAATTAATTTAGGTTGATGGCCTGTTTTATCTCATGGCTCTTTGATACCTTTGGCTCGATTGTTTGTTGCTTTGCCTTGTCTCTTCTTCCGAATTCAAAGTCTGGGAAATGCCTGTTTGGAACAGCTGTTTCACATAATGCCTCTTTCAGATGCCAGTTCTTAACCCTTGCTACATATCAGAATGACTATTTCTTTATACTACTATTCTAGACGCAATCAGGTGGTGATTCAGATTTAACTGGGCCAAAGTGGGGCCAGGGCAATTTTTTAGAGCTTCAAATGTGATTCTGTTGTGCCCGTACATCCTGGCCGTCAAGCAGGGTCAAATATTACTCTATGTTAATGATAGGTCTCTTAAATTTAATCCAGGTCCTTACAGCTGATAGATTTCTGTAGGCTGATCTGCCCTGAGTGATAACATGGCTGTAACAAATCTACTCACAACATCTATGTTTTTCATAGGAATTCCAGTGTTCTAAAGATTAATGGTTCTTAGGCCTCAGAGCGTTTTGTTTTGGTTTTTTGGGTTTGGGGTTTTTTTGAGAGCTTTAAAAAATAATAATGCTTGTACCACTCCCAAAGTCTAAAGTGTGACCTGGGCATTGAGATTCTTTAAATTTTTCCCAAGTGATACTAATGTGCAGCCAAGGTTGAGAATGACCATATAGGGCCAAGATACTTAAGAAAATTCAAGTCCTGCCTTGTCAAATGCAGTTTCCCTCTTTCCCAGAGAGATTCCCAGGGGATAACTTAACCATGGGATAATGACCACAGGAAATAATCCACAACTATTATATATATACACACATATTCTTCTTTGAACTTTGGCTTGGAAATATCTGTGTTAGAGTTCATTTCTAGAACTCTATACGGGACAGTCCTAGGGGAAAAAAATGAGACTAGAAAATATATTTTCCATGGCCTTCTCTTAGCTTCTTTTATCAATTCTCCTCATTTCCCTACCCAGGAACTTTTCTTACATCACAGTCTCTGAGGGCTTTGCTCTCAGCTAATTAGCTAAGACATTAGCTTTCAAAAGTATAAGATGTTTTCTCACAAAGATGTAGAGTATCTGTATTTAATAGGACAGGCTATGGAAAGATTTTAATTCTTTCCAGGAACACTACATCTTCTCACCCTATTCATCAGAATAGTCAGGTTTCTAGACCAAGATTGAAATTTACTGTTAAAAAATAAATTCCTATATGACTTTTCTACAGCTCTACTATGCTCAATATTATCTTGATTATAGCAACAAAAATTCTTGGTAAATGGGGATATCGATCACCTCTTTTCCTGTATCTCTCCCTTTCATGACTGGCTCATAACCATGGCTCCTTTGGTCTGAATGTTTGTATCCCCCAAAATTTGTCTGTTGAAATACCAACCCCTAAGGTGATGGTATAAGGAGGTGGCACATTGGGAGATGATTAGGTCATGAGGACCAAACCCTCAGGAATGGAACCAGTGACCATAGGAAAGAGACCTCAGCCAGCCCTCACCTTTTCTACCATGTAAGGACACAGGGAAAAGACAGCAATCTGTGATTGAGGAAGTAATCTCTCTCCAGACACCGCATCTACCAGCATCTTGATCTTGGACTTCCTAGCCTCCAGAATGGTGAGAAATAAATTTCTGCTGTTTATAAACCACACACTGTATAGTGATTTGCTATAGCAGCCTGAGTAGACTAAGTAATGGTGAAGGTCACAGTGTTGTTGTTTTTTTTTTAATTGTATTTTAATGCATTACTCATTGCTGTTTCTGCATTTTTAAGTAGTTTGTATGTATTAAGAAACATTGGAAATGCAGAGAAAATAGTAAAGAATGAAACAAGAATCACTGACAGAAATGGTCACGATGAAAATCTTAACCCACTCCCTTTCAATTTGTCTCTCTGATTGATATTGACACCTATTAATGTCAAAGGAAAAAATCGGAGATTCAGTCCTGTGAACTGGCTGTAACTGTAAGACATTTGATAGTGTAAGACAAACATGAAGCTCAATTCTAGCCAGACTCCATGCAGATTAACCCTCTTCTGCTAAGACATCATTTGAGATGGAATAAATATAGTTACTAACATACAACCTTTCTTAGTTAAACCACAATTCAGTTATGCTTCCCTGACTTGTAGCAGTTGGATTTTGAATGATCACAGAACATGTCTTGAATAATTTCTAAAGATGGTTGATTATTTCTTTTGCAATTTGCTTCTTCCTTTTTAAATTCAGTTCTTGGAACATCAGTATAATTTGGGGGTACTTTTCTTCTCATATTTATATTCTCTCTCTCCCAAAGTTGATGTATACTTCCATATTTATGTATTTGAACATTGTATGGAAAAATGTGTAAAACAATGAGGTTATACAGTATATGCAAGTTTTTTATACTTCTATTTTGAAAAGTAATTGAATACTGAATATATATAAACTAATATTTATAAAATACGGATAAGATACACACATAAGTAATGAAACAATAATATATCTGCTTTGACTAGCCCCTCTCTTCCTCCTCTTCTCAGTCACTTAATGGGTCCTAAACTGGTTTGTTCTCAGACCCCTTCCAATCTACTCACCTGGTCTATTCTGTATTTAAGGAAAAAACATTTGCAGGTATATTTGACCTCCAATTCTTCATTAGGTTAGCCAGTGGGAGGTACTGGGAAAAGGCAGGGTATGATCTCCCTGTCTCCTATGGTGTCTCCAGCAAAACTTGTCCCTCTTTTGCTGGTCTAATTCCTGACAGATACCCTCTCCTTGCATGAAGCCTGCTCTCCTAGACAATGCTGATCTTAGCTCTACTGGCTGCCAGAGATTCCAGTCTCTTGAGTCTGAGAACACTTCTCCCACTACTCTTCTGGCCCTAGGGGCATGACTGGCTTCCTGTCCCCAGTAGCTGACTCAAAATGCCTGGTTTGACTTTCATAATCTGAGTAACCAAATTACCCGTTGTAATCACCTCTGCTTGAAAGCCCAAGAAATTTCTGATTTGTAAGTGGATGCTAAAAGCTCTTCCATTTCTAGTTTGCTAGAAAAAAATTATTAAGCTTTATTACTTAATTTTATTGAATTCACTTTCAGCATTTCCGGGGATAATGATTTGCTTTTCCTTCTTTAACTTGTTAATGTGATAAATTACATCTATAGGTTTTTTCTATTGTTAAAAATCCTACATAGACCAAGTTTTCATACTACACTATGAATTTTCTAGGTCACTATAAGAAAGAAAATTTGCTGAGTTCTAATTTAGAATTTTTACCATTAGATTCATGAGGGAGATTGGTTATAATTTCTCTTTATTGTACACTTATTGTATAATGTTGGTATCAAGATTATAGGGACCTCATAAAATTAACTAAAAAGAGTTCCTTCTTTTCCCATTCTGGTATAGTTTTCATATGACAAGAATAATACATTCCATTGACATTTGTAGAGCTCATAAGTAAATATGTCTGGGCCTTATGGCTCTCTTTTTGTGAGAAGAATTTTTAACTTCTAAATCAAATATCTTTACTGGTAAGAAAAATTTTCAAGTGCTTTATTTCATTGTGAACATTAATAAATTTGGACTATGAAAAGTCCTTAGATATTATTTCCTTGACTATAAACTTTCCTAATTTTCTTTATTTTTCTTTTCTACATCTTATCAGATATTGCCTCTATTTAGTTCTTAATCTCTACTTCACATATCCGTCTCCCCTCCCTGTGCTGTATTCAGGATAATTTCCTCATATCTAACTTCCAATTCATTATTTTATCTTTGGCTCTATCTAATCTAGTACTTAACCTCTCCATTAAGGTTTTGATGTTCATTATATTTTTTATTTCTAAAAGTTCTCTTAAATACAGTTCCAAACTTGCTTAATACATGATATATATACTGTTTCTAACTTCTGTTACCGACACATTTCATTGATTTCTTTAAACATATTAAATGTGGGTTTTATGGTTACATAATAATCCTAATATCTGAAATCTGAGTAGAGTTCCTTTATATGTTTCTGCTCAGGATGCCTATTTCCTTATGAGTTTTTTCTTTTTTAAGTTTATTTATTTTTGAGAGAGAGAGAGAGAGAGAGAGAGAGTATGAGCAGGGAAGGAGCAGAGAGAGAGGGAGAGAGAGAATCCCAAGCAGGCTTCAGACTGTCAGCACAGAGCCCAATGCAGGGCTCGAATCCACACACCATGAGATTATGACAGCCTAAATCAAGATTCTGACGCTGAACTGACTGAGCCACCCAGGCTTGCTTCCTCATGAGTTTTGTGATAGTTTATGTTTCATTCTATATTTAATGGAATTTTGGGTGTAGTAATTCTCTGAGACCTGGAATACATGGATTTCTCCAAAGATATTTTGCTTTTGTTTTGGCTAAGTTCTTAGAAATAATACGAAACAGGGACAATTATAAAATACATTTCAGTTGAATTTTTTTTTTTTTTTTTTTTTTTGAATCACGGAGATCATGAGAATTTAAACTACAAATTCATGTGAAGATGTACTTGTGATTTCCGCCCCCTCAACCTTGCACCAAGTTTGGGGCAGAAATATTTCCTAATGCCCTTCTGAGGGGCACTTATTTTTTCTACTTCATTCTTTCACTGAAAATATAGTCCTTTAGATTCTGGCTTTAAATAGGTTTCTCTGTAAGACTGCTACCCTGAGCAGGCTCTAAGCTTTGTCTCCACTTTCCCATATCTTGATAACCATAAAAATGGAAAGTCAGGGTTTTAAGGACAACACTGTTTCATGGAAGTCTCTGGTGATGGTGTTTTCATACCTCTCTGGATTCATGTATTCTCCTCATGATCTTCCTATAAGGTACACCTTAATACCTTGGCAAGTTATCAATACACTTTTAAAAATGGCATGTGCATTTTACCTGGTATTTGTAGGATTGTGGTACAGAAAAAAAATCCCCTGCACCTTGAAAACATTATGTAAAATAATTTTTATTGTCATTCATATTTTTTTAGAGCTGTGCTTTTAAATGTCTGCCCAGCATTTTGTTAGATCTTTTTGGTATGTATTTAACTAATGTGCCCCTCTTCCCTTTGTGCTGTGGAAGTGAAGGTTGTACTCAACTCTCCATTTTAAATAATGTTGCAATAAATATCACTCCCTATAGCATTTATGATTATTTCCTAGGGAGTAATTAGTGAATCATGGCACACGAACAGTTTTGATGTTTGAGATACCTATTTCCAAATTACATCCCAGAAATTACAGTACCAGTTTATACTCTGATAAGCTCATGTGAAAGTGCCCATTTCACTGCACTCTTACCAAGAAAAACTATCACTATTTTTATACCTATAAATCTGACAAGGACTTTAGCAGGCATCTTATTATTTCAATTTGTATTTATTTGATTACTAAATTACTCAGCACTTACTTTATCATCCACTTTCAAACACAACATAAAGATTTTTTCTTATTGTTTTCTATGTTAATGCAAACGCTAAATCACTACTTTCTTCGTCCAAAATTATTTCCTAAGCAAATTATACATGCCTTATACGTATGTTTTCTATTAGATTATTCTCCCTTCTATTTATATCCTGTAAAATCTGTTAAAATATATATTAATTATGAATGATTGATCAGAAATAATATCTTCATTTGGGAAATTTTCTCTGTAAATCTAAGTTTCCATAAATCTTCCTTTGAACAACTCTGCAGAATTTCCTCTAGTTTTAATATTTGCAGATAAACATTTCTTCCATTTCCTATTGCTTCTGGTCTGCTGCTCTCTCCTTTTTCTTTCATAAGGTAAATAAAAATTCTAGTTTCAGATTTTGTGATATATTATTTCTTACTCACAACCTCCCACAACACTTTAAGGATTCAAATTGACCTTTTCTCCCATTCTTCTTATTTCCTGCTACCGGTATGTCAATACCTAGGAAATCTCATCAAAGATGTAACTGTCCATATCCAACTGACTCATTCCTTCTTTCAAATTGGTCTTCCTTATTCTCATTCAATTTTTTTTTCAGTAATATAACTTCTTCAAGCATTTTACCCTCTAATTCATTTCTCCAAGCAACAACTGTAGCCCTTACTTGTCCTTATTCAGCAAAAACAAACAAACAAACAAACAAACTGCACTAATCTTGGAAACAAATGATTATATCAAATCTTCTATATCATATCTTCTCCCTCCTTCATATAAGTTGTATGTGACAAAATTAGTTAATCAAGTAAAAGCACCACCTTTCTTAATGAGAAGGAGCAGATACTGGCTATTATTTTCAGTGGTGAAATGGGTTATTCAGTCCCAATTAAAAATAGAGACGACAGAGACTGAGACCAAGATTTTTAATTTAAGATGTGCCTGTGATGCAGTTACATTTGCCAAAGGAAACGGCTTCAACAGTTGGATGCAGGCTTCTTCTCTCTTCTCTCTGAAAAGAAGGGAGGAAACAATAAACTTACAGAAATAAAAAAGATGCCACCTAGCTTCTTTTACCCCACCACGTTGCTTTCTTGTAAACACTGTACAGAGCAGTTAGCATTCAAAAAGTCAAGCCTCCCAGTTCTAAAAAAAATTTAAAAGACCCACTGTGATTTTATTTCAGAAGTTTTATCAAATACTATTTACAATGCTTTTCTTTTTGCTTCATTAAAATCTGATTAACAATATCTAAAAACTTCCACTTTATTAACAATCAATAACATCTCTTTTTCTGATCAGCATTTTTTTTTCCTATTAACTTTAGAAAATGAGTCTGGAAAGTATACTTAACTTTTTATCCTGAGATTTTATATTTTCAAACTGAAGTTACTTTCCTCTTGCACTACAGAAAGTACTTAAGACAGTTTAGATAATATTTAAATGCTCTTGGATGAAATGTGCTTAGTGACCAAAGCCAATCATTATACAAACCATGTGTTTTTCCATAGCAAATTAAATGAAATGAAAGAAGATGACAGTTCTAACTAGTAATCCTGCTTCAATAGTACACAAATTAGGAGCATCCGTATTCTATTATATTTATAAATTCCAGGACTTCTCTTTAATTAGAAACAAAATAATTGATAAGTAAACAAATTGTGTGTGATAATGAAAGAATGGACAGATCTAGAAACCCAAATTGCCTGAAGAGCTAACTAAGTACTTTAAGCAAGATGCATTTTTATGTCCATAACTTTGTATTAAACTTCAGTGACAAATAAGCAGAGTACACAGAACATAATGAATACTTGATGAGTCAGGGTTATCACCACACAATAACAATATGATATATAGTTTATAGTTAAAAAGTGACTGCTCCGTGGCGCCTGGGTGGCTCAGTCGGTTAAGCGTCTGACTTCGGCTCAGGTCATGATTTCACAGTTCGTGGGTTTGTGCCCCGCATCGGACTCTGTGCTGACAGCTTGGAGCCTGGAGCCTGCTTTGAATTCTGTTTCTCCCTCTCTCTGTTCCTCCCCCATTCATGCTCTGTCTGTCTGTCTCTCTCCTTCAAAAATAAATAAAAACATTGATAAAAAAAAATTAAACACGTGAACTCTCTAAAAAAAAAAAAAAAAAAGTGACTGCTCCTAAGACCTATGAGATATTCAGGGAATGTAAATAGCGTATGAAGAGAACAATACACCAGTAGGATTTAGTCTGCTACCTACAGGAACAGTATCTAAATTGTAAGGATTCCCTTAGCTTTTGAACAACCTCCACTCGTGTTTGGATTCACCCCATAATCACGGTCTACCTTTCTGGTAACATTGCTGAATGAAGACCCATGCTTGGGTCTAGTTTTTACTAATTTGACCCATTTAGATTTCTTTAACTCTGAATCTTCTTTTTATGTTACGGTAAACATACATTAACTCATATGCCAACGAGTAGAGTGGAAGATGGACAAACTGCCAAAGAACCATGGTGTTTTTTTGTTCTTTTCACAAACCAGACACCATAACAGAAAACAAATTTAAGAACGTGTGTGGGTCCAGTAACCTTCCGTGCAATTACACTAATTATTTCAAAGTTCATAGGAATCAATATTTTTTGAATATTTACCAGGTCTGTGATGGCTTATTTGATGTGTAACTTGATGGGACTACAGGGTGCCCAAATATTTGGTGAGACATTGCTCTGGCTGTTTCTATGAGAGTGCTTTTGGATGAGATTAGATTCAAATTGGTAGATCAAGTAAAGCAAATGGTCTTCCCAAACATGAAGCCTCATCTAATCTGTTGAAGGCCTGAATGGAACAAAAAAACAGACCCTCCTCCAAGTAAGAGAGGATCAGCTTTTCTTCTGCTTTCAACCTTGAACTGAAACATCAGCTCATTTTGGTTCTTGAGCCTGCCGACCTTCCAACGGAAACTACACCATTGAGTCTCCCAGCTTGTGGACTCATTCTGCAGATCTTGGGATTTGCCAGCCTTCATAATCATGTGAGCCATTATATGTATATCTTACATATGTCATTAGTTCTGTTTCTCTAGAGAACTCTGAGTAATACAAGGTCACTCACAGAATGTTAGAATTTTGACTGGGAAATAATAATGAAAATGACTTTTTTACAGTGTTCTATAATCTCCTACCATTTCTTCTTCATGTGCTGTTCTGGTTTGTGTGTGTGGTTATTGTTATAAGAGCAGAGGTGAGCAGGGGTGTTTCTCACGACCTCTTTAACTTTCTCTTGTATACTCAATTTCCTGACCAGTTCATGCTTTCCTCTTGCCCGTCTCAGTAAGATCTGGAGACAAGTAATAGATTAGCTCACAGTACCTATCTATTAAAGATGAATTTATCTTCCATCAGTCCAATTTTTAGAAAAGATACTGGTGAAATTGTTTCATATTGTAACATCAAAATCATTAACCAGATTCCAGAGCTAGAGGACAGGTTGACTCCCTGCATTCTCAGATGCTTATAAGGAAAGTTGTATCCACTAAAAAACCAAAAAATACAATTGAGGCAAAATCTCTTACTGCATATCCAACAGCTATTTCTCTTTTCTCCTTCATAAAGGATCCTGTTATTGTTTAGGACTTTGGTCTCAAATGATGAATCATGAAGGATTTTGAGATAATATGTAATATCATTTCTCCTTTGCATGTTATTATTTTAGAGGCAAATTTGTGATGTATTTTTGACCTCTGGGGTGTAAGAGGGAATATTTTGAGGATTCTTGGAAAGATTTTACCCTTAATTTTTAAAAAAGAGGGTGGGAGGTATCTTTTCCTCCTTTCTCTACCTTCCTATTTTGGAAACTTCAAATAAATATAGGCTATCTAGAGCTGCAGCCACTGTTTACAAATGTGAGGGGACAAGCCTGATGAAGAAATTCAATATTCTGAAGAAGTCAGTTAAAGGATGGAAAGAAACTAGTTTTTTAAGATCCCACTGGGCCACCAAACCAACCCTGGGGACAAGCTACCTTAAGAATTCCTGTTAAGTAAAAATTAAATGTTGCTCTGTTAATAAGGTTTTTTACTGGTTTCAACCAAGCACAACCTAACTGGCGTGATCTAACATAATTAGTTATATATGATAATGTATGGATTTGTCTTTATTTTTCAAAAGTTCTTTCTTGTTCTTAGCTTCATGCTGAGTAGCCTATCTCTTTTGCATTATAATTGCATTCTGTTGATTTCTATTATGATGTTTTTATTGACATTCCCATTGATTTAATTCCCTATGGTTGCCTTTGCTTGCATAGTATAATCTCCTAACATACTTTGTTAGAAACATAAAAAAATATTTCCTTTATGCTAATGGTCTAGAGTGCTCTATAGAAGCTCACAAAAGCTTGTAGTAAAATGCTTCTTTTTTTGGCAAAATAACATGTATGTATGTGTATATATATATATATATAATAACATGGCAAAATAACATATATATAACTATATACACAAAAAATAACAAATAACATATATATGTTATTTTTCTATTTTTTTATTTTTTAAAGAAATAACTCTTGATTTGATCCTGGGCCACTATAGAGACTGAAGTCTTATCAATGGAACAAAACATGACAACATGAACTGCTTGTCATGAAATTAGTGCTACCCAGTTAACTAGTATTAACTAGGAATAATATAGATGGACTTGAGCCAAAGCAGCTCCTAAAGGCACAGAAAGCTGCATGAACTTATTCTCTGAGCTGCTGCCCCTCCTTGATCCTCATCTCTGTCTTCACGGGAAGTTCTCTATGTCCAGCTCATGAATGAGGGAAAAATTGAGCCTGTTTTATAGAAGCACTGCTCAATATATCAGTGCCAGCCCAAAGTTGACAGCTTAGGCATTATAGCCCACTTGAGTGTAATCTTAAGAGATACTTCAAGCTGTATATTTGGTTGTCCACTATTCCTGCAAGATGAGTTATTGATTTATGCATGGTAGCTAATAATTTAGCTAAATGATTAGGGACTTGGAAGGAACAAGATGGGAGGACTGGTAGTAATGAATTTGAGGGAAGAAATATGTGGATGAACCACTGAGAATGAGCTAGAGTATGAGAACATTTATGCTTAATATGAATGCTTACCAAACTGTCAAGAAGATTATCAATCAGATATGTAGGTGTGAAACAACCTCTTTCACCAGGCACATTGCTTGTTCAGAAAGCTTATGAACAAAGCAACCTTAGCCAAAGAAAGCTTAGCAACAAAGGCAACAGAAAACATTCATAGGCTCATCAACATACGTTGTCCCTCACCAAAGCCAATTTATCTGGCAAGACTATTACATGTCCAACATGCAAGCAATAGTGAGCAAGGCTAAGCACTCAACAGTGTATCTTGGGCAAACAAACTACTTACCTTTTGGCAGGATCATTGATAATATTTAATTCCTCTGTCACGGTGGCAACAGGGAGTTTCATAACTGGAATAGATAACTCTTCTGAGATTACATTGTCTTTATCTACACACCATACTTCTCTGACCACCACCCCCCATGGGCATATTAAATGCCTTAAATGCTGCCACAGTCTGTGTTTCTACACTGCTTGTATGCAAGGAACTCTCTTTATAACAAAATAGTAGATATGCATTGAACATGCCGGTCTCACCATTTATCCTATGACCCCAAAATAACTCTTACCACTGTCTGGTGAATATTCTGTTAAAAACTCAATTCTAATTCCAGCTGAGAGACAATGGCTTGAAAAGTTGGGCTGATGTTAGAGGATGTGGTGTGTGTTCTAAACTAGTGATCAAGTATGAGCTTATGTGGGTTCCCCATAGAGCAAATACAAAAATCTTTGATTTGTGTTCTGGATGTCAGAGTGACACCTTTCACCATTACAATTACCAATCCTTTAAAAACTTTTGTCTCTTACTCCTGAGATTTTAGGCTTTACTGAATTAGTACCTGAGGGAAAATACACAGCAAGTTTCCTTTGAATTTGAGAATGAAAGCCTTTTAGGGTTCTTCATGCTTCTGGGCAATCAAAAGTTTAAGAGGCAGTTATATTGTTGGCTGGGGAATAAAATTTGACTCTAGAAGGGAATTGAAATGGCAATTTCGAGAAAAATTAAAAGAACACAGAGGCAGGATGGTGCCAAGGTGGCTCATTCTGTTAAACCACTGATTCTTGGTTTCAGCTCACGTCATGATCTCATGGTTTGTGAGATCCAGCCCTGCATCAGGCTCTGCGCTGAAAGTGTGGAGCCGGCTTGGGGTTCTCTCTCTCTCTCAAAATAGATAAACATAAGAAAAAAAAAAAAAAGAACACAGGGGATCTCCTTGGATAGCTCCTAATTCTGCCAAGTCCTACGAGAAAAATCAATGAAGACCTAATGGTCGAAACTTGGAAGCAACCAAGATGTCCTTTCATTAGTGAATGCATAAATAAACAGTGGTCCAAACACACAATGGAATATTATTCAGTGATTTCTATAAAATGAGCTATCAAGCCACAAAAAATTCTTGAAGGAAACAAATGCATTTTACTGAGTGAAAGAGGCCAGTTTGAAAAGCTTATATACTGTAATATTCCAACTATATGACATTCTGGAAACCACAGAGTCAAGTAAAAGTATTAGTGGTTGCCAGGAGTTTGGGGAGGGGGAAAGATAAGCAGAACAGAGGAGATTTTAGGGCACTGAAACTATTCTGCATGACGTTGTAATGGTAGATGCATGATATTAGACGTTTGGCAAAACCCACGGATCTACACAACACAAAGAGGGAAGCTTAATGTAAAGTAGGAACTTTAGTTGATAATAAAGTATCAATATTGGTTCATCAGTTTTAACAAATGTGCCATACCAGCACAAGATGCTAAAAATAACAAACTGGGGATTGAGGGAGATGAACAGAAAGAGAATACACAGAAATTCTGTGCGTTCTACTCAACTTTTCTATAAACCTAAAACTGCTGTAAAGAATAAAGTGTATCAATTTTGTTAAAACAAATGCCCACAGCAAACTCATGCAAGTAGATTATAAAGGATATTTATGTTAAGAATGAAGATTTGCGGGCACCTGGGTGGCTCAGTCGATTAACTGTTGGACTTTGATCTTGTCTTAGGTCATGATCTCATGGGTCTTGGGATGGAGCCCTGTGTCAGGCTCTGTGCTAACCATGTGGAGCCTGCTTGGGATTTTTTCTCTCTCTCTCTCTCTCTCTCTCTCTCTCTCTCTCTCCGCCCCTCCCCTGCTGGTTCTCTCTCTCTCAAAATAAATAAAACTTAAAAAAAAAAAGAAAAGGAGTCTCTTCTTTAAAAAAAAAAAAAAGAGAGAAAAGGAAAAGAATGAAAATTGGTCACTCTACAGTGGAAAACTCTGACTATAGAGATGTTGGCAGAGGGCACACGGTCACAGCTGCCAATAATGACCTGATGATCATCCACAGAAACAAAGGCCTTAACATCCACCCACATTTCTTGCGTTGTCTGGTATATTTCTATTTTATACGTATTTTATATTTATATATCTTAACAAAATTTCCCTCTTCTTTCTTCTCTCTTTCTCCCTCTTTTTTGCGTAGGATATTTTGGGGGTGGTTAGCTTATTTTTAAAACCCCGTATGACAAAATATCAAGATAGTATAGTGATTGGCTTAGAAGAGGAATGGACATCACCCAGAATTCTTGGATTTGGAATAGTTGCTGTGACTGATGAGATTTTTCGTTTGTTCCCTTGTTGAAGAGAGTGTAGCTAAATATTCAGTTGGTGAAAAAATAGTTGCATCTCTTAGTATGAAGCATGAGTTTTAGTGTCTAAAAAAGAGAAAAGTTTATGGTGATGAACAAAGCATGAAGTTTTAATTTATTATTATTATTAAAGTATAATTGACATACAATGTTATATTCATTTTAGGTGTACTACATATTAATTCGACAATCCTACACATTACTCAATGTTCACCATGTGAGGTATAGTCACCATCTGTCATCTTACAACATTATTAAAATATTATTGACTATATTCCCTATGCTGTCCTTCTCATCTCTGACTTATTTATTTTACAACTAGAAGTTTGTACCTCTTAACCCCCTTTATCTATTTCATCCATCCCCCCACCCACTTTTCTCTGGAAACCACTAGTTTGTTCTTTGTGTCTAAGAGTCTGAGTTTTTTGTTTGTTTGTCTGGTTTTTGCTGCTGTTTTTTAGATTCCTCATATAAGTGAAATTATATAGCATTTGTCTTTGCCTGACTTATTTCACTTAGCAGAATACCTTCTAGGTCCATCGATATTGTCGCAAATGACAAGATCTCATTTTTTAATGGCTGAGTAACACTCCATTGAATAGACCACATCTTCTTTGTCCATTCATCTATCAGTGGACACTTGGGTTGAAAGCATGGATGTTCTTATTATTTGAAGCTGTTGTATTATTTGTAGCTATTGTAGAAATTCCTTAGCCTCTCAGTCTTGATGGGAGCAAGAGACCACCTCTTGCTTTAGAAGCTGAAATATCAAATCCTCACTTTCCCAGCCTCCTTTGCAGCTAGGGTAGCAGCATATGATTTAACTTCTGCCAATCTGTTTGCCTGCGCTGAATTTTGACACAGGAATTCATAAAAAAGAAACAGCTTTAGTTAAGCTTTCTCTGTTTCTAGTGGAGGCAATGCAGCAGCTGCTAAAGCATCTGTTGTATAGCGCACAGTGGGAGCGAGCGGGAAGGGTGGTTAAACAGGTGGCCTGGGATTGAGCAACAGGTACAATCGTGGTGTCTGCGAACTGCAGCATGAGTTCCTAGAGGTGTGCCAGTAGAACTCTGGTCAACTTCTACATCATGGTTGGGGCATGTTTTGTGGCTCGTTAGCTTTGAGTCTGGTTGTACAGCCTTTCAACAGTACCACAAACACCGTGATATTTCTGATCAACTTATTTACTGTTGAAGTCAGAAATATTAGGCGACTGTAGTTTATATTTTTAGAAGTCCAAGATCTACAAATGTAACAGATGCTCTCACAACATTTGTCTTTTTAAGTTAAAATGCAACCTATGTCACAGAAGGTAGAATGAGCAGAAGTCAGCAAGTTGAACTGAGGAGAGACCAAAAATATCCAAGCCTGTTTGGTCTTAAAAATGTAAGTGGATGAAACTTAGGCTTTTAAGTAAGTAGAAAATACTTTAGGTAAAACACAAATAATAAATTAACATTCTCATTATGGATTTTTGTACTAGAATTTTTACTCTAGACTTTTTTCACTTGTTAAAATGTTGACTATGTTGCAAATCCTTAAAAATGTGAAATATAAACCTCGGTATTTTCCAAATGTATTTGAACATGGACTATTTTATTTACTAAGTTAGCATGCGAGTGCACTGCTAGACAATGGCAAATACTAATATAGATCAATTATGATCTAACATTTTAGTGCTAATGTATTCTGATAATTTGGTCAGAAGGAACAAAGGCATAATTCAAACTGGCTCATATAATAAAGAGAATTTGGAAAATAGTAAAAACTCTTACTAATTTAATGCCAAAGTTTAGTGATGACACAAAATAAATGCTTCTTGTCCTTTCCGTATCTCCACTCTACCTTATTAGTACCCATCTTATTTATTGATTGAAATTCCATAGCATCACCGGGTAACTACCTCGTGCTTCCTCTGATATGTTTGGAGAGAAGCTATTTCCCTCTCAATCACTGAATGAAAAAAACTGTGCTCCTTTCTGATTCAATGAGTTGAAAGCACATGCCCCTTCCTGTGCCAATTGTCATGACCAAGAATTCAGCACGGGTGTCATCCCACTCAGATGTTGCCGTGGCTGAAAAATTCATCGTCTGGTTAGGAGTGTGTGCATGGGGGAAGGAGCATATTGAATGCTTGGGAGGCCACTGTATATATTTCCAACGATGTCCACCACATATATTTCCATTTCAGCAAACTTTGCCATTAGGATACTGCTCTAACAAAAATCAGAGGAGCAGAGCTTAGATCCCCCAAGTTTGTTGATCTGAACAAAATGAGGCTGCTTGCAACTGGATAGTTTTGAATTTCACATGCACTTTTATGCCCTAGTCCAAATTTACATTAAACAATTTCCAGACCCCTATGTTTAGCATATTCTGCTTGTTGGTCTATATATGTGTATATTTCATATGAGATATAAGATATTTATATTTATAATTATAATTATATTTATATTTATATTTATATTTATATTTATATTTATATTTATATTTATATTTATATTTAACATGCACATGCACACACACTCCTACATATAGTTTGGAGGGCTTCACATTATACTGTTTTTCCCAAAGAGTGAAAAAAAAGGGACGCCTGGGTGGCTCAGTCAGTTAAGCAACTGACTCTTGATTTTGGCGCAGGTCATGATCTCATGATCATGAGATCAAGCCCCGTATTGGGCTGTGTGTTGACAGTTCGGAGCCTGCTTGGGATTCTTTCTGTCTCTCTCTCTGTCTGTCCCTCTCTGCTCTCTCTTCTCTGGAAATAAATAAAAAAATATTTTGCATTCTGGATGAATTAATATCTTCATGATTTTGTTTATTTTTTTTCATAATTTTGTTTGTTTATGGCTTAAAATAATAGAAATTTATTTCTGATAGTTCTGGAGGACAGAAGTCTGATATCAAGATGTGAGCATGGCCATACCCCCTCTGAAACCCATGGGGGAGAATCCTCATGTCTTTCACCTTCTGGTGTTTGCTGGCAATCCTTTAAGTTCCTTAACTAAAGATACTCCACTCTCATCTCTGGCCCTGTCATCACATGGCCTTCTTCTCCCTTTATAGGTCTGTGTCTTCACATGGTCATCTTCTATCATTTTAAATACTACTTTGAAACAAACAAATGCTTTCCCTTAAATCTGGTCAACTACAAGATATAAAAATATATTCGAGATGCAATTTGTTTCTCAGGATCCTGTACAGAAACTTAAAAGGCCCCTATATTTCAGAATGTACCTAACATGGGTAATTGCACACACACACAATGGTCTACAATTATCGACCAACCGACAGAGAGAACAACAGGGTGTTACTGAGAGATGGTAGCACCCGTGTTTGCATTAGCTTCTACTAGTTCTTTCTTCTGTATCTGACATGTTTCATGTCACTGTTACTTAGCTACTGAGCTAATGTGCCTATATCTATAAGGGGTCTCATGTGAGCCTGTAAATAATTAAAGACACATTAGCTCCCTGGAGGGCCCACATGCCTCCCCGAATAAGCCGAGATACCTAGGGACCTAATCATGCAATTTCCCTAAACCACCTAGCTTTGAGGAAGAAGTCACATCACTCAGCAGTGAGTATTATAATTATTCACAGCAGTTTGCCTGGTGCGATATAACATTCAATTTACGGAATTAAAGGTAATGCAATTCAAAAGAAAAATAGCTGGTTTTAAAAAACGAATAGCCACATCAACTACTAAAAGTGTCTTTGGGTCAGAGCCTCTATATTAGGGTTTCGGAAGGCTTATGTTTTTAATTAATATCCTATTCGGTTTGGTAAAATTTCCATTGAGCTTCCCCAAGACAAAACAAATCGGAAATTGATCTCTGATTGTAAGCCAAAAAGCAAAGAGCCAAAGAATTGAGACAAATTTTGAAGAAAGAGATTTATCAGAACTAATCATCTCAAAAGGATAAAGAGTAATCAGACAACAAAGAACCGAATATAGTACAAAAACCCTATGACATACACTGGGAAAAAAATTATTAAACTTTTTCAAGAGGAAGCGTTTAACCTTCCAGAGAAAAGAATTAGCAGTTTTGACTGTAAAAGAGACAAATAAAATACCAAAGAATTACTGAAGTCTGTAAGATGAAGCTCTAAATGTTCTCAAAAAGAGATCGGATGCTAAAGGGTAGGGTTTAGTTAGTAAGAACAGGCAATAGAGGAATAGTATCTTCTAAGTTGGGAGAGAAAATAATTGTCAACCTAGAGTTTGACAACCGAGTAAACCATCATTAGATGGATAGGAATTAAAGATATTACCAAATGTATATGGAGAGATTTAACTCACAAATGTCAATATAATTTGACTGTTGAAATGTAGTAAATGGACACCTGATAAGCTTCTTGGGAATTAGTTCAAAGCTCTTCAAAGCTGATGTCGTGTGTCCTCCTTGAACACGTGGAGCTTTGCACTTGATGTAGAAGCGATTCTGTTTCGTCTCCAAAGAAATCTCTGCAACTTCACTCCCCCAAGTGTAAGTGTAAGAAGTGAAGGGTTTTATTTTTGGTCTCTGTTCCCTGCTTATGAATATGCATATTCGCGTTACACTCGGGCTTCTCTTTGAGTTACTTAATTCCAGAGACCATCTCTTTCAAAAAATCATTATAGTCTCACCATCCATGTAGTCTTGTGCTAGTTAACTTGGTTAGCTGTATTGACTGTATGATAGTTATTTGGTTGACACCTTTCTTTATAAAATATATATTATATATATTATATTATATTATATTATATTATATTATATTATATTATATTTAGATGGGGAGCCCTAGCTACACTCAAACTAAGAAAATATTTTCTTTGGTAGTTTCTGAACACTTAGACACAATGACTGTTAACTCCTCCTTCAGCAAACAAACCAGCCAAAATAAAAGTATTTATAAATATAATTTAAAAAATTTTTTAAGGTTTACTTATTTTCAAGAGAAAGGGACAGAGTGCAGGCAGGGGAGGGGCAGAGAGGGAGGGAGACACAGAATCCCAAGCAGGCTCCAGACTCTGAGCTGTCAGCACAGAACCTGACTCAGGATTCAAACCCGCAAACCATGAGATCATGACCTGAGCCAGTCAGTCGCCCAACTGACTGAGCCATCCAGGCACCCCCATAAATATAACTATTTTAATCATACTTTCGGATGGTAAACGGGATAGCCCATGAAGGGCAAATAATATTCGGTGGGGAGGGAATGATTATTTCTTAAAAACTGGTGCTGAGAAAGAGAAATGTGTGGTGTGGGGAATGTGAGAAAAGCCTGAGTGTAGATACATCTTACATTTATAGAACAAGAATTCCTGATTGTGGAATGAGTAGGGCATCATGAGATGCTCTTTTTCCTCACTCAGTGTCTGGCACACCACAGTAACTTCTTACAAAAAGTTAAAGTTACATTATATGACAAGACAGAGCCCATCGAAGAAACTGGACTTTCTGGATGGGCGTGAGACAGTGTGGATCTGAAAGCGGTAGGGAAGGGAAAAGGAGATTCCAGGTGCTGCAGAAGGCTTGTGGTGCCTTTCCAGGAAAGCTGGGTTGGCGTTAAGATAAGGAAGAAGAAGGGATTTTGAGTGGGGAAACAACAGAGAGCAGGATTTCTTCATCACAGACGGGGTAGAGGGGCCTCTGAGAAAACCTGTCGGAGAAAGAAGAGTTGCTGTGGAGGAAGGATGTGGGAAGAAAACCCAGTGAGTCACGAAGAAACGATAGCATGCAGGAGGGCGGAGGCTTTGATCAGTTAAGGCTGCGGGGAAAGGAAGGGTGTGAAACTTGGTGGAACTTGTTGGCTGCATGTTTTCCAAAATAGTTAATTCCAGCAATCCCTTGGTCTTTGCCAGCTGAGGAAATAGCAGACTAGTGGATGGAAGACCTTTCTGGAAGAAAAAAGCTCGGTGCTGTCTTTTAAAAGCTCGTACAGAAAAATAGTAATTATGAGGTCCTGCCACGTCCATTAGTTTATTAAACATACATCTCTATCTATCTGCCTCTCTATCTCTATTACCATTATTTCATTTTACTTTTTTTTCTCTCCTTCCCACCCAACCGTTTCGAGTACTTTCTAGACCTCTGTGTGCTCCTTGCTGCTGGGGAGGGACGTGAAAAGATAAAGCAGAGAAAAATGTTTTCCTGGCTTTGGTTTCCTAAGTCAGAAGCACTCGGGGTAGTTTCCTGCTAGAGAAGGATTCTGGATGGAGAGGATTCTGGACTTAACAAGATATTTAGAGACAGAGCAGAACTTACCCCAACTTCTCGTTAAAACAAAAACAAAACCCAAAACACTTTGGGTTCAAACTGGAAGAAAGAGAAGGGAAGATAATGAAAGTGGAAAGAAGTGTTAAGACCTAAAAAGAGAGATGGGGCACCTGGGTGGCTCAGTTGGTTAAGCGCCCGACTTCAGCTCAGCTCATGGTCTTGCCGTTTGTGAGTCTGAGCCCTGCATCGGGCTCTGTGCCGACAGCTGGAGCCTGCTTCCGATTCTGTGTCTCCCTCTCACTCTGGCCATCCCCACTCGCATTCTGCCTCTGTCTCAAAAATAAATTAAAAAAAAAAAAACCTAAAAAGAGAGAGCCATTCCTATAGAGTCGCCCTGATGGGAAAGAGGAATGTTACAGCAAAGACCTGCAAAGGGGCAGAGGGGTCGCTGGGGACCCAGGAAGTGGAAGCTGAGCCGGCAGGCTCGGCCTTCACTTGCATTAGCAGACTAGTTGCCTAAGGACAGTTGGCTGAACTTACCCCTCTGTGAGCCCTGGTGCAGAGTCCACCCTTTGGTAGTGTTGTGCCTGAGATTACCGGTGACCCCTATCAGTACCCACGAGGTGGATAATCACATCTCTACGATGCCACTGGATGGAGGGTGTGGAAGGTATGGAAGGGAAAGTCTTCTTCCTGAACCCTGGTAAGACACACCTCGATGACAGAGCCTATCTACCGAATTCAGGTAAACAATATCTAGATGCATCCCTAGAAAATTGGGTTTTACTGGAGAAGTTTGTTTTAAAAAGAAACATTTTCTTTTAGAATTGAGAAAAATAAAGTAAAATAAAGACCCCACTTATTGAAGTGTAGCAATGTTTGCTTTTCCCCTTTTTTTGTTGTTGTTAGTTTCGAAACTCCCTCTGAGAAACAAGTGATTGTTTCAAAACCTGTAATTTGAAACGAGGCTAAATTTGTTCCCGTAAAAATAAAACAACATGTTTTGAAATTATGCCAATAAGCTATGTTATTAAAAAGTGTTTAAATAAGGCAGAAATATTCATAATACCACCATTCAGAAATAATCGCTCGTAACATTTTTCTGTGATTTCCAGGCACACTATGAAACATAACCATTCAGATTTAAAGAATCTGACTTTTCAAAAGTTTGCTTTCAAACTGTCCCTTCAACTTATAGGGAATGAGCTGAGCATGATGAAATGGGAGCTACCAGGAAGGCATGAAGACATTTTTGTATGTTTAAAATTGGTGATTGTTGGATCAGGTTTTCTTTTCAAGAAACCTGTCATTGTCTAGGTCATCCCAGCAATGGCCTGATGGAGTGTTTGCCTCATTTTTATTGATTTATTTTGTCTTTATTGTTTTGGTCAGTCAACAATTAACACAATAATGCTGAGTAACAAAGGCACTCCAGACTCTGTGGTTTAAATTTTTTTTTTTTAATGTTTATTTATTTTTGAGACAGAGAGAGACAGAGCATGAACGGGGGAGGGTCGGAGAGAGAGGGGGACACAAAATCTGAAGCAGGCTCCAGGCTCTGAGCTGTCAGCACAGAGCCCAATGTGGGGCTCGAACTCACAGACCATGAGATCATGACCTGAGCTGAAGTCAGACGCTTAACCGACTGAGCCACCCAGGTGCCCCGAGACTCCGTGGTTTAAAACAAAAATCGTTTGTTCTTATTCATGTGTCTGTGCCCGATCTAGGCTGGGGTAGACTGAGCTTAGCTCCAAATGGCAAGATGAATCCAGGTCTACCTTACATGTTTCTTATCCTTCTGGGAACCCGCAGAGTATCTAGGTTTATCTTCTCATGGTGATGGCAGAAGTGTAAGAGAGCAAGTCCAAACACTAGCACATTTCCAGCTCCTGCTGGTTTCATACCTATGAACAACCTATTAACCAACACATGTCAGTGGACAAGTCCAAAGGCAAAGGCAGCAATGTACATGTACTCCACTTGGCAGGAAGCCAAAGAGAGTCACCCATCCAACACAATAAGTAGACCTCTCCCCTGCAGATTAGAGGGCAGAAGGGTTTTTGAGTAAAAAATGGAATCGATCCTGTTAGATTTCAATACAAACATTGGAAATCGTAAGCTCGCTTTGTTAATTCTTGAAGTAATTGTATACTATTAATGTGAATGATACTTACATTTTGATTTACCCAAATTTGCCCAGGACAACTTTTTCACGGATGACTTAATTTCATAAGACAGAAGAAGAAAAATCCATTTTTAGAATTTATTCTCACTAGGTTGTTCTGTGACCACTTTTCCACGATGGTAACTAGTGATAGCAATGCTAATTCTAATCCCTGGTTCTGTTATAAACTTTCTTTGTAAACTATAAGACTTTTAAACAGGTAGAGCAATCATTTTAAACACACAGTAGTTCCCACATGGGGCAGTAGAAAGGCCAGAGACCCCAAGGGAAGAGAAGGTCAGATTCAGGGAACTAAGACTCTGTGGACTGATTCCAGGGATGAGAAGCTAGGGGAAAAGGAAGAAGGCACTTTGCTGTGATGTCAAGAAAGAAATTTGCAAAAGTCTGTCCACTGAGAACACCTCATGCTTTCATTAAAGCAAAATCATAAATGAATAACAACCAAGTAACTTTGAAAGGGGAGTGCTCCAATGTACTTCCTCATTTCATCCAGCTTGCATGTGCGATGCCACCCTTTTATAAGTATCTATCTCAAGGGGGAAAAAAAAGAGAGAGGGAGGCAAACCATAAGAGGCTCTTAACTATACAGAACAAACTGACGGTTGCTGGAGGGGCGGTGGGTGGGAGATGGGCATTAAAGAGGGCACTTGTTGGGATGAGCACCGGCTGTTGTATGTAAGTGAGGAACCACTAAATTCTACTCCTACACCAATATTACCCTATCTGTTAAATAACTAGAATTTAAATAAAAATTTGGAAAGAAAAAACAAAGCGTCCATCTCAACCACCCCAAAAGAAAACTTTTCCCTTCCAATCTCTGTATGTATATATGTATCTGTGTGTGTCTTTCTTCAATAAACTTTCCTCTCTATATATATTCCTAGATTTCAAAGAAATGCAAAAAGCCCACTTAGGTCAAGTCTCTACCATTAGACAAGACCACACCTGAAATAATCTAGACAGAAAAGACAAATACAACTAGAGTTGGCAACCTTTTTTGTTGGAAGCTTGCCGATGTCAACACTTCAGGAGGCTGGTGTGCCAGGAGGCAGGAGGAAACAGACTTGTATTCTGTGGGGCATATGAGCAACTATAATAGATGTAAATGGGGCTGCTGTTGGGACCACACCTGGTCCCGATGGAATCAAGTTTAGGTAGGGCCTGGCCTAGTTCTAGGCTAAGCAATTGGCTGAGACTGATTTTATAGGACAGGGAATAACTTCCCTAGAACTGCACGCACTCAATGCAGGGTGAATGTTTATTGTCACCCTCTGCCAGTTTTGCCATGCAAAACCGCTGTGGAAGGGCTCTCGCCAGCAGATATCGAGCAAGTCATGTCATGTGCTTTCCTTTTCGAAGGAAAGTGTCTAAGATTTTAGTGTTTGAGATTTCTGATTTCCGTGGTAAATACCCCCCACTATGACTTGTTTCAAGCTACCGGTAAGTCACTGCTTATGGAGTGAGGAAGAGATGTGTACGATGGGTCTTGCAAGCTTCTGCGAACCAACTCAGCACATCACGGGCTCCAGGACTTCCCACTGCCTAGAGGGTCCCGTTTCACTTTCTTTACTCCTATTTATTCAGTATTCGGCATCATTGGTGCCTACAAATGTTTTCCCCTGCTTCAATCTGAGTTATATGCCCTCTGCCTGTGTTTCTATTTTGCATCATGGAAGTGCACCGCCCTTCTTCCCTTTAGTGAGTATTCAGTGAGTGTTTTCTGTGTTTTACATATTAGCTTAAGTAGAAGAGAAACACTGTTGAACATAGCAAATTACTCACGCTCTGAGCACATTTGTTCATCCTCTCAAAAAAGGAAGACGAACAGTAGGTGTGCTAAGTACTATTACTGGGGTAAGCACAGAGGAGGGGGCGCTGACTTAGTGAATAAAATGAGAAGAAATCCAAACGGTGAAGAAGAAAATAATCCATTTCTTGATATAATTCAACCCCGAAAGATGAGTGAACACTACAGATCCATCTAGAGAAATGCAGTGAACTGACGCAGTAGGTGATTTTTTTATCAGACTAGCAAGAGATCTTAAGTGACACTGCCTTCATTCCTCCCCAAGTGCTGCCCCTGAACATGGAATCAGTATTTGACCTGGCCTAACATATCATAGTACATCATCCGCTTAGCAACAAAAGATAGACCCTTGATCCAAGCTGGGAAGATAATTATATTGTTTTTATTATGAGGTTAATATATAGGTCCTGGAGGGAAGAAGTGATCCTTCCTCCACTGGGTTTACTATGCTGCTATGTTATAGATTTGGGATTACCATAGGGCCATTTTCCTTGTTATTGGAAAGTAAGAAAATGCCAAGCAGAAATGGAAATGGAAAGAGAGAAAATTCAAGTTGAGTCCCCAGTTTGATTCCCTAAGTCACTAACTAGTTCTCCTGGTTCTTGTTTTGGTCTGGTAAGCCAACCAAGCACCTTTTCCAGTTATTTGAGCCAACAAACCAAATCCTGCCTTTGCTAGTTGAAGTTCTCTTATACCATCAATAGTGACATTGCATGTGATCTCAAAGAGGCAAGACTGGATTATAGCAATGGAAGTACCAGAAATGTACTTCCACAAGGTTGAAGCACTTGAGGAGAACTTAAAAGATCAGGGCATAAATAAAACGTTTGGGAATAACAAGAAGAGTATGGGGCTTCCCCATACTGTCCCATTCAATATTAGCAGCACGGGGGCACCTGGGTGGCTCAGTGAATTAAGCATCTGACTTCGGCTCCGGTCATGATCTCGCAGTTTCTAAGTCCAAATTCCACATCAGGGTCTGCGCTGACAACTCAGAGCCTGGAGCCTGC
This sequence comes from Panthera tigris, assembly GCF_018350195.1. Classification (NCBI taxonomy): domain Eukaryota; kingdom Metazoa; phylum Chordata; class Mammalia; order Carnivora; family Felidae; genus Panthera; species Panthera tigris. The sequence continues at coordinate 201,019,679 of NC_056660.1, read as the reverse complement.
TTCAGATTCTGTGTCTCTTTCTCTCTCTGCCCTTCCCCAGATCGCACTTTGTCTCTCTCTTTCTCAGAAATAAACATTAAAAAAAAATAAAAATATTAACAGCATGTTCCCTTTAGTGAAGAGCAAAAGAAATGGAGGAATTTGGGATGGACTTACCGCCAAAGTGGGACTCAGAAGCAACAGAGAGAGCCATGTGGTCCCTAACACAGCAAATAAGCAGTGTTCTCTCAGTTGGGAGAGGCTGTGAGCGACAGGGCTTCTAGCATTGTTCTGAGGGGTCCACTGGCCCAGGAGCAGACTGGCTTCCCACGCATACCTTAACACAATGTAAGCTCTTTTAGACTTCAGTAAAATCCCAGGAGAACTGGAGTAGAATTCACAAAAACTAAAGATAAATTTTTTGTCTGCTAGACATGATAGGACTAGAAATAGAACTCTATTTAAGCAATCAAAAGTAAAATATAGCTCCTCCTCCTCTTCCTTTCCTCTTCCATCACTACAGTCTCTGCTTCCGTGGTCACATTGCTTCCTCCTCTTCCATCTACACGTCTCTCTAATCTCCTCTGCCTCTTGCTCGTAAGGACATTTGTGAAGGCATTTGGAGCCCAAGAATCTAGGATAAATCTCTTCCTCCCCAAATCCTTAACTTAATCACACATATAAAGAGCCTTTTTCCCTAGAAGGTATTATTTACAGGTCCCAGAGATTTGGACCTCATACCTTTGAAGGCCAGTAGTTGACTTGCCTATCACACTCAACGATTTGGAGGTAATGGAGCATCAGGTTGGCAGATTTCTGTTAAATATTTCAGACAAAAAAAAGTTATTTGTTCTCTACTTCCAATTTTTTATAACTTTATTTCAGAACAAAGAAATATGGATATCTTGAACAGTTGAAAGTAAAGGAAGAGAAATGTTCCTCCAGGGAAGCACTTGTTCTAGAATTCCTCCATCCTCTTCTACTACCTCAGATCTGTGCGGGTTCCCAGTTGCCACCAAACATGAGGGGGTTACAAATATGAGGAAGAGGAAGGCCCCGCACAGAGACTTATAACTTACTTATAACAAATGCATCCCAACAATACAATAGAAATTACCAGGTAAATTGGGGAAACAAAGGAGGAATTGGTCAATTGTATATGGAAGTGAGGGAGAACATTTTTGAAAAGTGGCTCCTCAAGAGTAATTAATTCTTACTAAGCAAATTCTATATCTTTCTTTGCATGTGCTTATCTCATCCTTTTCTTCAATCATAAAGAGACAGGAGCCATTGTTCTTCTCAGTTTTTAGATGAGAAAACTGAGAGTTTAAGTAATAACAAATTGTGGTTATGTACCTTGTCCAAATTTACATCGCTAGTAAGTTGGAGTGTCAGAGTTTGATCCGAACTCTTCTACTTCAAAATCTACTTCAGTCATCACAAGCCTTTCCTGGGATGAGTGTTAAAAATGCTTCACAACTGATACCACAAAGAAGAGAATGAATGCATATAGTGGAAGTTTTTACCTGACTTGAAACAGATAAATTATTGAAATTACATGAAATACAATTCACTGCCAAGAAACCAACCAATCAACAAAAACTCCACATGGTTAGCCAGCTAAAACTCTTTGGAAATTCCATATAACCTTCTTAGTTAGGTACATTACAAGCTCAAATTAGTTGGAGAGAAACCTATTTAAATTTATTTAATCCACTTTCCCCAAATTTACTTGAATCTGGAACAATTTGGAGGGAAATATCATTATATAATATGAAATTAATATCCAATGGCACACTCTTACAGAAATGCTTCTCTTTTGTGGAGATAGCATGAAATATTCAAGATCATAACAAAAAGGAAATCAATTAATCAATGCATATGTACTGAGTTTCACTAGTATATACTCAGCACTGTGCCAAAGGTTATTTAGGAGCAGTGGAAACAGAGTAACAGGGCAATCAAATATTCAAGAAACTTAAAACAACAACAATAAAACAGAGTAATTAAGATTTCATGTCATTGAACAATTATTCATTAAACTACTTCCTTTGCATCCTATTAAAATAATTTCCATCAAAAGTTCTTCTGAAGTTACTAAGATGAGTAAAACCAGTTCCTGCCTTCAAGGAACTTACAGTCTAGAAATGGGGAATTCAGGGAAGAAGAAATATTAGTGAATTGGTGAAGTTAGGAAAGATTTTTTTGAGGAAGTAGTTTTGATCTGAAGGAGTTAGCTTTAATTTTTTTTTAATGTTTATTTATTTTTGAGAGAGAGAGAGAGAGAAGAGAGAGAGAGAGATAGAGCATGAGCAGGGGAGGGGCAGAGAGAGAGGGAGATACAGAATCCCAAGCAGGCTCTAGACTCTGAGCTGTCAGTTACAGAGCCTGACTCTGGCTCGAACTCATGAACTGTGAGATCATGACCTGAGCCAAAGTGGGACGCTTGACTGACTGAGCCACCCAGGCACCCTTGAAAGAGTTAGCTTTAAGTTTTGATTGTTTGTTTGTTTGTTTGTTTTTTAGAGAGAGAGAGAGAGAGAGAATCCCAAGCAGGCTTCATGCTCATCGTGAAGCCCAATGAAAGGCTGGATCCCATCACCCTAGGATCATGACCTGAGCCAAAATCAAGAGTCTGATACTCAACTGAGTGAGTCACCCAGGTGCCCCTAAATTGTTTATTATTTTTAATAAATAAAAATTTAAAGTTCCTGTCTGACTAAAGCATATCTACGGCAGAAAAGTGATTGCTATCTGGAATATATAAAGGTCTCCTATAAATCAATAATAAAAAGTCAGAAAACTCAATAAGAAAATAGAGAAAGGCTATGACAGTCATACTCAATTATACTTGTACACTCAAAAGACTATACCATTTACCAACAAACACTTGAAAAGATGCCCAATATCACTAATAATCAGGGAAATGCCAACAAAATAAGATGAATATTTTTCATCTTCCCTGCTAAAAAAGATAAAGATTTGTAGTACCTATTACTGGGAATGATGCAAGAATTAGTAATCTCAAAAACAGTTGCTGGAATATAAAATAGGGTTATTTTGAGAGTAATTTGTTTATACCTATCAAATTTTTAAATTGTCAGTTCCCTGTGATCCAGTCAGTCCACTTATACCAATCTATTCCAAAGAAACTGCTGAAATTGTGCATACAGATATACACTTATCGCAAACTGTTTTAATCAGAAAACATTTTGAAAAGCCTATCATGACTGCAGAGGCATGGTTAAAGTATATTATGGCCTGTCGGTTCAATAAAATTCTGTACGGTAGCTGAGAGAAATGAGCTAGATCTCTTTGCACTGACATAGAAAGTTCTCCAAGACAGTGGAAAAATCAAGTTGCAAAACAACACGTATTATGTGGTTCCTTTTAAATTAAGATGTATATGTATAAGCCGATGAACGTATATATGTGGATATATAAATGCAAGAATGAAAAGATTCTCTTGTAACTATTAATACTAATTATCTTTGGGATCAGGAGTGGATTTAGGGGCTTAGATATGTAGGAATTTTCAAATTTTACTCTCTGTATTAATATATGCTTAAGTAGTTTGCACTGAGAATATATCCATGCAGTATTTACGCACTTTTAAAAATAAACCAAGGGATAGGTATACAACAAAGTAGAATGAATAAGTGTGAGTACAAGCTGAGAAGTGGGAGTTTGTTTTAATGGGATGATGAGACATCTAATTTAATGAGGGCCAAGGATGCTTCTATGGTAGAAACGGGAATTAAAGTTTATGGAGAGACAAATGGGACGAAATTAAAGAGAAGTCTGGAACTAGAAAGAGCAGTTCAGTTTTTCTGTTACAGCTTTGGTGTTAGTTAAGTGTCTTAAAGTTGCTCGAAAGGGCTATCAAATCTCAACGAAACCAACACGATGCTCCATTTGACCTTAGGTTAGGCGATACGGTAAAGACCAAATTGAGACAAATTCCACATCAAACTACTTAAAATTCACTTCCATTTTGTCGAGTTTATTCAAGGGTGACTTTGTTTTGCTCATACTTTGATTGCTAGACCTACCAAATGAGGTCAGGGTAGCAGGATCAGTTTCTCCCAAAGCAATACTGCAGAAAGAATTGCCCAAATCCACTTTATTTAGGAAAGGCCAGTTGGGCCTAGCAGGCATTTTGAATTTTATGGATTTCTGTCCATTACAGAGTCACTGCAAGAAGGCCTTATAGATCGTAGGAAAGAATTTTGAGATCCCAGTGACTTCCCATTTCTCTCATATAAAATCCCACTTCCTCCCGTTGGCTTAAAGGCTCTTGGTGATGTCTTCCCATCGCAATCCCTCATGCTCTCTCTCTCCCTTTTTCACTCTCATTCTACCTCAAAAGCAAATTATCACAGTGCAGTTTCCACAGCTGACCAAGGCTGCTTTGCGTCCCCAGGGGCATTTGCTACTGATGACACCATCATGCATTTGGGAAAGGGGGCTGTTCTCTTGCTAATTCTGCCTCCCAACCTCTTTTCTTAATTCCTAAGAAATAACAGAGGTCAGGCTTTGACTTTTCTTCAGATGTAACTGAGGACTGGGATTCCTTTGGGAAAGGAAGTTCAATGCAGGAAAGGGAAAGATAACTGCCACTAGTAGAGGCTATTTTGAGAGCCTGTAGGCTCCAGGCCTGTTTCAGAATCCATTAAAGGGCTTCTTGTTGGCTTAACTCCTGGCCTGCTGCCATTGGTGAGGCCAGTTTACTCTGAAGCGAGACTTCTGAACATTTATTTTTCTCAAAGTTCAGCTCAACTGCTGAACGTTTTGGAGAAAGGAAAAAGTTAACTGCAGTCTATGTCCCTGCTTCAAGAAGTTAATCAACTCCTTTGTGCCTCAGTTTTCTCTTTTGTAAAATGTGAAGAATTATAGGAACAGCTACCATCTAGGAGTATTGTGAATATTAAATGAGTTAATCTATGTAAAGCATATAGAGCAATGTCAGGCTGTTCTCATAACCTCTGGATACGTGTGACTTATTAGTAACTATGTCACGACCATTGAACTTAATGCTACATTTCCATTGCCTTATGCTTCTGGGTCTTTTAGTATAGGTGAAAAATTTACATTTTTCCTCTAATAAATTTTGTTTTTTGGCTTGCGATTGTTTTTCTAACCTGGTGGGACTTTTCTGACTAGACCCAATCATCCAACGTATTGATTATTATCTTGAATTTACTATAGCACACTACCAGAGTTCTCTCTCATTGTGAATGATTTTTATTTATTTAACAAACTGATTAAGGGCCCTATTATGTGATGTGTTCCTGAATGCATGTGAGTATGTGTGTGCACACAGGAGTGGTTAAGGCAGGGATATAACCTCCTCATCTCAAACATGCATATAGTTTTTAATCACTGTAAAATAAGCTAAATTTTAAATGAGAGTCTGAGATGAGGTCAGGTAAATGAGATATTGGCTGTGGGCAGAGTTTGAAATAATTATGCCATAAAGATCTAGTATGGAACACTGATGCTTTGCATGGTTTTTATTGGAGAAACTTCTCTTGCAACAATGCATGCCACGAAAGAAAGTTTTTTTTTTTTTAATCTTATCCCTTAACATTTAAAAATATTTAAATATATCACACCTTAAGGGCATGAACAGAGTGAGGTCAGTTTTGTTTAACAAAAACAGGGCAGCCTGTGAGGCTTGAAAAGAAAATCATATATAGGACAAATCATAAGAAGCCCTATTTTTTGAAGGGAGTAGTAAACCAAGAAGTGATCCAGACAAAAAACATCAGGTAGGTTTAAGACTATTTCAAATTTATTTGTAGTAAGGGTTTTCCTTGGAGAATGCGAGCTTCGTGGATGAAGAGATAACCATCAAATAAATTTGGGGGAGTTGATAGATCTTAAGCTTTGTAGAGAAGTGAGAGCACAGAATGATAGGGGGAAGTACAAGTGATACCCTGTGGAAAAGAAGGAAGTGCTTTTGGTAGCCAAGGGGCCTACACGCCCAGGAAGAACATGAACCTGCCCTGCCCTACCCTGCCCTACGCTGGAAGTTTCAGGACAGGTCTGAGCAGAAAATGTACTGCATTGTGACTTTGACATCAAAGATGGCAGTGGTCCTGAGTGCAGAGGAACATTTCCTCTTATAATTCATGATGAATGTGATGTGTTCTAGGCTGTTTGACAAATCATTTCATGTTTTCTTTTCTGCAGGATAAAGGATTTGCAACACTGGAACATATGATTTCTCATTGCATTTGTCTCTGGAATCTTAAGGTTCTGTCAGGGGTGATAGCGATTTCTAATTCTCCTAAACATCATGTTGCCGCTTAATCAGAATCCAAATTGGACTGATTAAGGGTCTGAGGCAGTTTGTTAACTCCTGCATACTTATGCTGATAAGGAAGTTGGCTAAGATTGTGTTACACGAAAAGAGGCTGCAAGGCACCACTGTTCATGCATTCAACCAACACTTAGGCCTGCCTCCTGTATTTCAGGCACTGCACCAGGCCCTGGGAATTCAGAACCAGCTGAGACATGGTCTGCTCAAGGAAGCCTTCTCGGTGGAGGACAAAACAACAAGAAAAGTGCCATTGGAGGCCCGTCCTAGGGCGTATGGCAATATAGAGGCAGGACGGCTACATCAGCCCTGCCGTGTCCTTAGGTAGAACAGGGAGTAAGGATCAGAGCAGTATCTCACTTCTAAACCAGACAACAAGATTGTAGGAGCTTTCCCCTGACCGGCAAAGGAGTGGCTTTTTAAAACAAGCCAGATATCCATCTTCTAGGGAGACCCTGGCACGTGCTTGTTGCCTCTGCCAATTTTTTGTGGACGGAAATCCCTAGGAGGGAAGAGCTGGTGAGTGTTTGGAAGTAGAGGAAGTCCCTCGAAAGGGGCTGCATTTCCTAAAGGGTGTCCCAAAGGGGCTGAACTATTTCCATCTGGGAGAAAAAGACTCCGGCAGGGAGGGCACGGGAAGGTGTATGTCTGGAGGCGTGTCAAGGCTTTTTCCATCTTGCCTGATGGGGCAAGAAGGAAAGATTTGTTCGTTTTATTTATTTATTTTCGATTTTTAAAGATTTTTCTTTTCCCTTTCCCCTCCCTCCCAGCCACTCCGGTTTGGGTTTTCCATATGACTCATAATCCCTTCCGAAAGTGGAGTCGAATTCATAAAAGTGGTGGAAGGGGGGGGGGCAGGCTGGGAGCCCCGGGGAGTCTTCACTACCTACATTCCCACTCAGCCCCCGGCGCGAGCGGCGGCCGGGGCGGGGACGCCCAGCCTGCGCCGGGGATGGCGGATACTATTCACACCCCGGCGGCCGGGACCCGGTGACTGGGCGCGGGAGGGTCTGCAGCGGGCGGCGCTGCAGCAGCAGCCTCGGCACGGCCGCCGCCGCCCGCGGGCGCGAGTGTGCGCGGGTGTGGAAGGCCGGCGTGCGGGCCGCGAGGGGTGTGCGCGCGTGAGGCGGAGCGGGGCTCGCCCCTCGCCGGCGCCCGCCGCCCCGCCGGTGATCGCTCTCCGGCCGTCTCCAGCACCTTCGGCCCCCCACGGCCGTTGGTCCGGGCGGGGGAGGGAGAAAGTGAGACTCGGTGTCATCACCATCCATTGTCAGGAGGGGAGGAAATTGGAATCCAGCAGTGGCGAGCAGCAGCTGGGCGGTCACATCTGGGAATGCAAAGCCGACCTCCCCCTCCTCCTCCTCCTCCACCACCTCCTCCTCTCTCACCCAGGATCACTTCCGAAACCACTTCGCCTTCAGCCCCTGCCTCGGCCAGAGGTTTCATTTTTAACTGAATATTTGCGAAAGCTGGAAGCGTGCGAGGGGGGTGGGGTGGGGTGGAAATAGCGGCTGCTTCTTTTCCAGGGATTTATTTAATGGGGATGTGTTCAAGGCAAGAGCGAATTCAGAAGGATATCGACGTCGTGATCCAGAAGTCCAGAGCCGAGAAGGACTGCCTGTTTGCAGGTGAGTTCTCGCCTTTCCGGAGCCTCCGACCCAGAGCCAGCTTCCCTTGCCCGCCCGCCGCCCCCCTTCCCAGTTTTCTGACCGCGACGTGTGTGGCTCAGGCTGGGGGTGGGTTGCACGTCCCTGTTCCGGGGTTCATTTGGCAACAGCTGCTGCAGCGGAGCGGCAGCCAAAAGGGGGAGGGGGCGCCAGCCTCTCCCCTACTCCCCTCCCCCCCAGTCTGGGGCGGCCACCAGCTCTGGGGGCAGAACCACCGTGGCCCGAGCCGGGGTCTAGCCAGAGGGGCCGTGCGTGGTCTTTTTACCCCCTTGTGGATGCCCGGAGCGTCCCAGCCCGCCTCCGGGCTTTCGGCAGCGGCGGCCGAGCCGGGAGGGGAGGACCCGCGGGTTTGCGCAATGGGCTGAGCGGCGGCGGCCGGGAATGGAGCCCGCTGCGCTGCGCTACGCTGCGCTGGCTGGCTGCGCCCGGCGCCGAGGCCCCCGGGGGGCAGCGCTGGCCGGGTCTCCCCGCCTTCAGCTCCAGCTAGTCCCCACCGACTGGCAGCGCGTTGCCCCGGAAAGAGAAGGGACGCCCGGGGTTTCCGAGGCGCCCTGCTCCCCTGCCTGGGGGTCGCCTTTCGTCCATTTTGCTCCCCCGGGAGAGGGATCGGATTTTGCTTTCTCAGCCGCGAGCTCCGCGGGGGCAGCTTCCGGCCGCCCCTACCGGGAAATTCCCGCCGTTGCCATGGCACCCGGCACTTGTTGCGGGGGGCGGCCTCCCGCGGCACCTGGCCCGGGGTGCGCAGCATCCCCTTCGGCGTGGCGCGGAGAGGGGACCGCGCGGCTCTCCAGCCCACGCCTGCCGCCCCGCCAGGCCTTCCCCTGGCTCCACTAAATAGGGGGCCCAAGTCCTGACCGGGGTTAAAAACCCAGTTAAGGGGTAGCTTTTAACAGGACTTTTCCGTTTCAGATTTCAGATACTCAGACTCCACCTTTACTTTCACCTACGTTGGCGGCCCCAAAAGGTATTTGTGTGTATAGAGTTGCTTCATTTCCTGTTCACAGGCTTGTGTTTCCTTTGTTCTTAGCATGTTCCTTGTTTGGGTATTTTTTTTTTTTTTCTTGTTGCTGTCCTTTAGCCACATCCCGAACTTGAGGTCCCTCCGTTTTAAATAACAGAGGGGAAATAAATATGCCCGATTCAAGTGTGTCTAAGATCACGCCACAGGCAATGAGCAGAACTCTTGCACTGTTCATGTTCTGCTGTAGTAGCTTCTTGAGACGTTTGGGGGTTGATGGAGTTAAGCGGGTGCAGAACCGGAATACTAGGTATGAAGTGAAATACATAAAAGATGAAAGATGTCACAAAGTATTTCGATCACAAATAATAATTTTCCTGGTGAGTTGGGGCTGCATGTTTCCATATTTTCTGAAGGTTGACATAAATATTCAGTCTCCCAATTCTCCATACCTTTTTTTTTTTTTTTTTAAGGAGTGGTATTTTGTTTTTCACATTTAGTTTTGGAAAGAATTTGGAAGTTCTGTGTAGCTGGAGTGTATCACTTCTCTCTCAAGGGGGAGGTAGGACAGATGCCTATATTAGTAACATATTGTTAACAGTGTGAGAGAAGTCCAATTCCAATTTTGTATTTAGGAAGTAGAGTTACAATGAAAGGTAGCCATTAAAATGTGACTTGCTGTCTTCACTTGTTAAGATTTTCTGGGACACAGGTTTAAAAGAGCAGTGGCCACATGTGAGAACTGTCAGAGATTTAGCCTTGCTGTTAGGACATGACACGCAGTATCATTTGATCACATTCCAAAATGTCGCTTAGCTAATGGAAATGTTTATGAACACACAAATTGCAAAAGAAGCTTTCCTCTGTAAATACATTTTTTTAAGGTTGGAATTAATGTGAATCTTTAAAATGCTAAGGATCTGTGCTGAAGTCTAAATATCAAAAAAGCTTTAATTAAGATGGTTATCACATTTCCCATATGTACAGCCTAAGCCTCAGGATTGGTGTATTGATTTGATTAACTAGTTGAAAATAGAACACATATAACATGTGTACTTACTGCGAGAGAATAAAATTACCATACTTCTTAATGTATTGGGGTGCTGTCATCTTTGTAATTATGAATAAAAAGAATAATCGAGAGGAGATTCAGCTGAATTAATGCTGCTCCTGCACTGACTGTCCCAAGGAGGTTGGTGTATATCCTTTTGGATTATTTTAGCAGTTAAAATACGCTGTGTGGCCCATTGAACACATTCTCTCCCATTCTCTCCCAGATATCTATTCAGGTAGATATCTACTTGAGTAGTCAGTTTCACAGTTAGGTTGTTCACCCAGGGAGAGGTGAGGCCTGGGGAATGCTGTGGGTCGGTTTTTCAAATAACTAGCTTATTTTCAGTAAGATACTTGAGTTCTTTTGGGCTCAGTTCACTTACCTGTACAATGAGGGAGTGAGCCAGACACTTAATCTCTAAGATCTGTTAGATGCTGCAGTAAGATTCTTTATCAGCAAATTATTGAACTGGTGTTAACACAGCAAGAGGTGGAGAAGGTATGAATGCCTCCAGGAGCAAAGCCAGGGGGGTTGGGATGAATAATTAACTAATTAAGATAACATCAGTTTTCACCGTAGGAACCAGTACCACGGTTGCTCTTCAAGTAAGAGAGGTTTCCTTTTCTATGTAATCGTATTAAGGGATAGTATTTTCTTCTGTCTCTGATTTAAATACCTGGGACTTGTGTCTGTCTTGCAGAACATACCGTCTGTTAAAGAAGAAAAATAACTCTTTGGGACTGTTGGTGTGATTGCTTTGTCTCCCCAAAAGCTTGTTCTCCAAAACAATATATAAAAGGTTGCTTTAGTATAATAATCATAATCCCTTTCATGATAATCCTTTATGGATTTATAGCTAATGGCAAAGAAGACATTTTTTTCCTGAAGAGAAAAATGCATTGTTTTCATTAACTACATTAGAATCTGATACTATGTATTTCTCATTGTGGCATGTCAGTTGGGCATTTAAAATTTTTTAAATCTCGCTGTTTTGATTTAAAGTGCTTATCAACTTCTGATATTCCATTAAGAGTGTCCTTTCAGGTAAGCTAGACTTACTTCACCATCAAAGGAGGTGGGAATCTTAAGGAGAGATAGTACATGATTATCTTGAATTCTTTATCATTTTCTCTAAACCATTGAGGACATATTTAAAGAATAATTTTCAGTTCAGGTTGTAGATAAATTAAGCCATTGTCTCTTTGTCACACATTCTAAGAACAAGTTACACTTTGTTCTAAAGGCAAAGGTTGACCTTACATGCTACTATTCAAATAAAGAAATACTATTGAGAACTTTTGTTACATGTGTATGTTTTATGTTTCTGTGGATAAGAGGAAATGCCCAGAGGCAGCTGTGTCTGGGCTGGCCAGTGGCCTAGTGAACTGGCCTTTCGTGTAGAGGTTGAAGTGCCCGTTAACATTTGCCCTTCTGCTGCGTCGGTCGACTTTCGGTGAGGAATGAGGGAGAGCCGATGGTCAGCTGGGAGACCGAGTTCAGTTAGTTTTGCCTCATGGGAAGGTACAAGGAATTCTTCTTCTCACTTTCAGATGTACAAACTGAGGCTTAGAGAGTTTAAGAAACATGCTGAGATGTACTCAGTTTGGTGAAGAAGCTACGGAGTAAACCCTGTTCTGTCACACCAAAACCTGTGCTACAGTAGTTTTCTCGGCCTCCTTGACCATGGGGACGCTTTAACATTGAAAGATTCTGTGGATACTTATTTGCGAGTGATAGTTTTAGTGTCATTTCATTGAGAAATAATGAGAAAGGAGGTGTTAAATGTTACGAATTTGGTTATTAGTACCATCTTCAAGTGCTTGAAAACATATGGTATGTATGCAGCCTAGATCACTTTATTCTAGCAATGCTCCTTGTAACACCTCTGATTCCCGGGTTCCTTAGAGGAACTTCACAGCCGTCAGTGGTTCAGGGCCTGCCACGGGCACCTTCTCGGCACTGCTGCTAGTTTCAGGGGTGTGCCAGTGTCTGGCCTCAACTCTAGACAGTTTGGAAGTTTATGCAAAAGTCATTCCTTCCCCATACTTGTCATGCTTCTGATCTCCTGCCTCCTCCTTTCTCCCTTATCAATGGACAATAAAATCCTTAAGACCCACAAAGGTTTGGGGTTCTTCTGGTCCTTCATCTCACTTGCCATCGGTCACGCAGTTAGTGGTAGGTGACACAGAAAGGGTAAAGTGGGTAGTGACAGCTACTAGAGACGGGAGAGCAGGCTGAGTCAAGAAAGACAAGGATTGGGCAAGTGAGCCCGATGGGCCTGGCCGTGGACCCTGGGGGGGGTCCCTGGGGGATTCCCTGATTGTGAGCTTCCAGCAAGGAAAGTATTGTGAGGATACAACTGAGATTTTAAAAATACACAGATAGTGTTGATAGTAAAAAAAAAAATTGAAAAGAAGAGATAAGCCAACAAAAAACAAAAAGAAACACACGATTTTTCCATCTTCTATTAAAGTATTAGAGTTTATTCTTTCAGAAGTTTTTATGTCTGTATTCATGTAAAATATATACATCCAGATTGTATTATACTCTTTTGAGACCTCACTGTTTTTTTCACCCAAGAATGTAACGATGTCTTCCTTTTAGAAAGGACATGAGAATACAGAAATGTTTGTTAAACGGAGTTTTCTAATCAAGGAGTATGACTGCAGGACAAGAAATCTAATATTAGAAATTACTAATAAGTTAGAAACTTAGTATCTGGCAGAATGTGCAGAGTGTATATACATATATATAGTGTATATATGTATATATATACCCATATACCTTTTATTGTAGGGACAGACACTCTCTCACGTGGTCATTGGTAGAGTGGCATCTTTGGAAGTGTGTCCCGCCCCCCGCCCCATCTTTTAGGATTTTCTGTTCATGTAAATGTTTTAGAACATCACGTGTAACACTAACAATAGTGTCAGCAATCCCTCCAATCACATGCTACCTCTTCTTTCTCCTGTGCCTTTGCACGTGCTGCAGAACACCCGTCTACACCCTGTCTTCCCACCCCTTCCCCGCATTCATTGTTGGATCTTTGCTAAGCCAAATTCCCCTCTGAGAAGCCTTTCCTGGCATCCCCTTGCCTGTCCCTGTATTATTCTTTTAGTTTTTTTGTTTTCATATTTATTTATTTATTTGTTTGTTTGTTTGTTTATTTATTTATTTTGAGAGAGAGAGAGTGCATGCATGAATAGGGGAGGGACAGAGAGAGAGGAGGGACAGAATCTTCAGCAAGTTCTGCGCTGTCAGAGCGGAGCCCGACATGGGACTCGATTTCATGAACAGTGAGATCATGACCTGAGCCGAAGTCAAGAGTTGGGTGCTTAACTGACTGAGCCACCCAGGTGCCCCACTGCTAGATACTTCTAAAACCATGTTGTCACGTTGTGTTGTTAGCACCTGAGTTTACTTGATCGTCTGTCTGACCTTGAGCCTCTGGGAGGTAGGGCCTGTCCTATTCACTGCATTTTTCCCTTGCCCCTAGCTCACTGCTTAGTACACTATGTTTTCTGAACAAGTAGATATTGAATCAATCATTATAGGAATGCTAAAAGGTCTTTTGGCAGGTGGGGAGCAATTTCCTAACTAAATGACTAGGTATAGAGATAATCACATACTTCAAAAAGCCCCAAATCTGGTAATGTCACTTGCAGTGGACTCTCTTAAGAATCCAAAAGTTGCCTTGCCAAGTTACAAGCCCTGTGGCATGCTCAAATGCTTTCAGGGGACAGGAAGATAATGCAGTGGCTTAACATTTGAAGAGAGTTATGAAGACTGGCACACTGGAGAGTTTGGACTCTTAAAAGTATTTAATTTCAGTTTAAAAAATCAATAGCACTTTGGTGATCAAGCAAATTTTCTGGGGGCCCTGAATCACCTGGGCTCCCAGTGTTGAATTTCTTACTCATGGGATGTCATGGAGAGAGACAAGCTACTTGACTGCAAAAGTGCATTTGTTTTGACTTTCTTAGAAAGGAGGAATGTACAAAGGTGTGCAGGAATGGGGACATTGGGAGGGTGGCAAAGTAGAAAAAGATCATCTGAAAAAGATTAATCAATTTCATTGTGAAAGAATTACATACTCACTCTAGAAATCTTGAAATATACAATTATTTTGAAACTATCAAGTGCTCCTTAAGATGTCATAAGGGAAAGAATGATCATTTTTTAAAATCAGAGATTACCACATTCCTCTTGGCAATGGGGACTTGCTTCCCATAATCTTATACTGTATCAGTTGCTATTTTTTATAGTGTGTTCCTTGGAGCCCTGAGAACAGACATTGGAAATTGGGGTGCCTGGTGGAAGGGAGTGCAAAGGAAGCCGAGTGAGGGAATGAGATCTGGGCTCTCTCATCCCTTTGTAGACTATAGCTGCTTTGGCTCTTTTCTGTGTACGGTTTTTTTGAAAAAAACTTTCATTGTTAAATGAATTTCAAAACCACTGACCTAAAATAGCCACCAATTTTTAACACGAATTTAACTTCATTGAAACTTACATATTAAAATATTTAAACCCCATTTACTTCACGGGTCAAGATAATACTCTTAATCATCTTTTTGGTCACAGTCTCTGCTATGCCTTTTGCCTACTGTACATCCTATGTTTGCAACAAAGACGAGTAGGTATTTTGTCAGCTATTTTACATTTTATAGCTAAAGAAACTTAGGCTTAGGCCATTTAAATAGCCTACAGTTAGTATGAAGCAGAGTAGGGATATATTTCAGTGTAAGTCAATGTTTATGTAAGGTTGAGGGGCATTGGTTGAATTGGCATGACTAGGATAGTTGGGAATGTTTGAGGTTGGGGAAGGATTGCTTAGTGGGATGTCAGCCAGGGGCAGTACTGAACATTCCACTGGTTGGCAAGGGAAGTGCCCGAGCCCAGCGCTGAGCATTAACAGTGAGAAAATTATGTACATTGGCTGTGGAATCCTTACACAAATATTGGGCTGATCCGTTTAAATTCCCCATCATTTCTCTCGGCAGCATTTTGAAAAATACATATAAGTGAAAATTTATCAGTCCTAAAAATATTTTGTAATTCTCTGCACAGATTTGCTGTTGGATAGATTGTGCTGTAGTTGATAAATCTTGCTTTAAGACAGCTGCCACTGACTTAGTGTGGAATTGTAAAGTTATTGGCGTGTAATCTTTCTTTTTCATTCTCTAAATTTTTGAAATCTTATTTTCCATGTACCCCCAGGAAACGCTAATAAGAAATAGGTTTTTATTAACAAAATAAGGCTTGTCATTCCTATTGTGACATAATTCAGGTTTTCTGTTCAATTGTCTCACTTAAATGGTGGACACTCAACCCAGCCTATCAGAACAACTCGTGATTTCCTCGTTAAAAGAAGCTGCCCTTCCCAGCCTTTCCCTGGTATCACATCATTTGAACCTCAGGTCTCATGTGTCTCACCTTCCTCTTCATTTCTTTCCGCTTCATATGCTCCTCTGCTGACTCTTCCTTTGAAATCACTGTGGTCATCTTCATCCTTCCCAGGGTCCACATTTGGTCCTGGCTGTGATCACCTTGACTTACATCAGTCACTTTAACCCAGTGTTTAAAAATTCTAGATTAACAGCCCCTCACCCATCCAGTTCATTGATACCTGAACTCTTTTAAGTATGAATTTAACCGTAGCATTTTTTCTTCATGGAAGCCTTCAAATGTGACCAGGGTTTTCTCCATATCAAATTTAAGCCCCCATTCTTGGCTTTCTAGGGCAACCTTCCTATCCAGTCGTATGCATTTCTTAGGCTTCCACTGTTTGTTTATTGACCTGGTCTCTTCATTCAACAGCAGGTTGTATTTAGTGCATTAAGCATGCACAGCTGTTGAAGGTTTATTGATTGATAGATTCTGTGTCACAAAATACGCTTGCTTTGGATATCATGTTCATGATTTTTATTATCACCAATGACAGTTCATTTAATCTTTTCTTTGACCACAGGTGGCATCTCTGTGAAAATATATGATGAATTTATGGTCAAGAAGGGGATAGAGTAAGATCATGAGTAGGACAAACAGAATAAGACAAAGTGAGATCTGAGGAGGATGGGATGAGAATATGAATAGTTCTGGGTAGTTCTCGGTTCATTACAGAGTAATGGCAACAACAAGTTTTGGGTGTAGTTCATTTGCATATCAGTGACATCCCAGTTTATGGCTGACACCTTCTTGGTATTAATGGTGGTGGGAGGGGGAGGGATGCCAAAGCAGAATGTTAAATTTAAAAGGGAATCATCCACTTAAACCTTTGTGCAGTCTGATCAATTTTCTCTGTATAGGAAGTAGCAGAAAGCTAGCTGCTAACAGACTTTCCCCAAGAGGGTTTCTTTCTGAACATTTTGAAATGTAGATGGAAAAGATCTTACTCATGGCCTGCAAGTGTCCTTAGGATTTGTCAACCAACTCAGAAGTGCTGTAGTTATTTGGGTTTTCATCATTGTTTTGTTTAAAAAACAAGTATAGGTTGTTATTCCAGGAATCCAAGAATCACTTATAGAATATTTACTGTACACAAAGTGTAGATTGGAGCCAGAGACTCAACGTAACTACTTTACATTTGTTAGGCTTTCACAGCTATGAAGAAAAAAGTTCAGACAGAATTGGAAAACAACAAAAATGCTGTTAAGGACAGAGCTGTGTCAAAGAGAGAAAGTAAGTCAAATAAAGAAAAAAGTCACAAAAAATCAATATTCTGTTTAAAGACTAGAATTCTGGTTCCCAGCAGAGTGCCTAGAATACAATAAATATTTCCTATTATTTCATTAAAAAAAAATGTTATTTATTTTGAGGGGAGGGGAGAGACAGAAAGAAAGGAAGTGAAAGAATCCCAAGCAGATCTGAGCTGTCAGCACAGAGCCCGGCGTGGGGCTTGATCCCACGAACCATGAGGTCATGACCTGAGCTGAAATCAAGAGTCAGACGCTTAACCAAGTGAGCCACCCAGGCGCCCCTTTCCTACTACTTCTTAAACGACAGTAATATTTTTCTTACATTATGTGATAACATTCCCAAACTGTTGAATTAGGTGTTAGGTGTATGGCCAAATATGTCTGGGAAATGCTGAGATAAACAATATTAAACCTTTCTAATGGTTGGCATTTTAGAGCTTTTTATATATTACTGTACATTATGCATATCCAAGAGGTGAATGAAGTCTTCAGGCTTTCTCAGACTTATTTGAGCACAGATCTGGAACGTCTTGAGAGAGTTGTTTTGTGGAAAACACTTTGGCAAACTCTGAGTCTTAGTCATTAAGAATAGTTTTTGAGTAAACAGCAGTATAGTAGAAATAGAAATTGCCGATTCACATTGAGCCCTGAAGAATTTATTTTCGGTGATTTTTATAAAACTTGCTTTATGACCAGGAAAGTTTTGGTTAAAGGCATTTGGCATTTCGTGCCACTCACTGTTTTGTATGAGGGTTTATTTCTCTGTGTTTGTCACTTTGTCCTCAGTCATGTTGAATCCATTTATAAGGGCTTTCAACTATTCTTCTTCACAGCCTTGAAGCCAGCAGGACCCAGTCTGGTGCAGGATTAGAAGTCAGCCTCATAAGGAAGTGTTTGAGATAAATAATGATTTTTGTGTAGCAGGAGTACTCATTATATCCTCTTGAATTCTGCCACTTTGACTGCAGTAGGGCTTCTTAGTGAGCAGTCTTTGGTGGAGTATATACTTTTGGAGAAATTCATGGTAAGGGAAATCTGGAATTTATCTAAATGTTTCTTTCTTTCTTTCTTTCTTTCTTTCTTTCTTTCTTTCTTTCTTTCTTTCTTTCTTTTTTTTGATAAATTACATCTAGAAATCAATGAAAATATTTTATACAATTTCCACCCAGTGACCAAATGAGAAATTTACTGAAGGGGTTTTAAAATCTTTCTCAGAGTTTTTCCAGCATTAGTCAGGAAGCAAAGCAGACTCTTTTAATTTTTCAGACAGTGTCAGCCATTAAACTTTAGGAAGTCACCTTACTTTCGGTAATGCATGAATGGAGAATGAAGCCAATGCTTTAAAGTGTACTCCTGTGGACTCAGGGCCAGGTGTATATTTTAAATGATGCATGTTAACAGTAGACTCATTCTTACATGAAAAGTCCATAGCTGTGGTGATTCAGGGAAGCCAGTGGAACCTCACAGATACTGGGAATCCAGTAAATTCTAGGTTTTTCGTTTGAAGTCAGTGCGCAGAATCTCAACTGAGTGAATTCATGGTTGTGATAATACGTTTGTCAGTCTGTATGTTTCTGTGGCATTGATCTTCTTAAGAACAAAGTCTTAGATATTGTTATGGTGAAGATCTAAGCAGGATGTTAAGATCCACTTCATAAGGTAGAAGCTGCTGCTGTCATCATTTCTCATTAAAATGCACCACAGCTAGATCTGAAAAAAAAAAAAAAAAAAAAAAAAGCCCTCTAGCTGTCAAGCAGTCATCACTTTATTATCACCACAGAATTTGATATGATTTCTCTAGTGAATGGTCAAATTCATTTTTAGTTAGCTAGGAAAAAAGTTTGAATAATTCACTGTGAGCCAGAATCTTTCCTGATTCTTTTTGGAGCAGTCCATCCTTATGGGAAAACCAGCCTAGAATGGTGATTTAATTAATTCAATTAATATGAGAATTGCATATTCTTGGCTGAATGTGACGCCCAAATGATAAAATTTGGACCAAGAAAGATTTTATTTTATTTTTTAAAAAGTTTATTTATTTATTTTGAGAGAGACAGAACACAAGTAGGGGAGGGGCAGAGAGAGAGGAGGACAGAGGATCCGAAGCGGGTTCTGGGCTGACAGCAAAGAGCCCAATGCAGGGCTCGAGCTCACCAACGTGAGATCGTGACCTGAGCCAAAGTCGGCCACTTAACCAGTGGAGCCACCCAGGCACCCCAACCAAGAACGATTTTAAACTTCATTTTTTAAAAATCATACTAGTTTGGTTTTCTTTTTAAGATGAAGTATAATTGACATACAGCATCGTATTAGCTTCAGGTGTACAGCATGATTCGATATTTGCATATAGTATGGAATGATCACCACAATATGCCTGATGAACATCTGTCACCACACGTAGTTACAAAATTTTCTTTCTTGTGAGAAGGACCTTTAAGATCTACTCTCCTAGCAACTTTTAAATATGCAATACAGTGTTATTAACTGTAGTCACCATGCTGTACATTATGTCCCCATGACTTAATTAGAACTAGAAATTTGTACCTTTTGATCCCCTTCACCCATTTCTTTTATCCCCATCCCCATTTTGATTTAATATGAGCTTTCTGTGTTGACTTCCTATGTCATTGATTTAAAATTTCCAGTGTTCTCGGGGCGCCTGGGTGGCTCAGTCGGTTAAGTGTCCGACTTCGGCTCAGGTCATGATCTCACGGTTTGTAAGTTTGAGCTCTGCGTCGGGCTCTGTGCTGACAGCTTGGAGCCCAGATGGACCCTGCTTCAGAATCTGTGTCTCCCCCTCTCTCTGACCCTCCCATGTTGATGCTCTGTCTCTCTCTGTCTCTCGATAATAAGTAAACGTTTAAAAAAAGTTAAATTTCCAGTATTCTCAATTCTTGATGTCCAACATACACGAAATCCTTTCCAGCTGTAGGTAATTGGCATGGAAAAATCTACTGAGGGCAGGAGTTTTGCAGAAGCTTTTTTTTAAAACAGAAGTGTGACATTTCCTGTCTTTGGGGTACATTCTCGGAAATGTTACATTTCAGACGCACTTTTAAATGAAAATACAGGTACTTACCATTACATACCTATTAGAATGGCCAAAATTCAGAACATTGAAAACACCAGATGCTGGTGAAGATGGGAAGCAACAGGAAGCCTTGATTCATTGACAGTGGAAATGCAGAATTGTCCTGTCATTAGAAGACATTTTGTCAGGGGTGCCTGGGTGGCTCAGTTAGTTAAGCATCCAACTCTTGACTTCAGTTCAGGCCATGATCTCTTGGTTTGTGAGTTCGAGCCCCGTCTCGGGCTCTGTGCCGACAGCTCAGAGCCTGGAGCCTGCTTCGGATTCTGTGACTCCCTCTCTCTCTGCCCCTCCCCAGTTCGTGCTCTCTCAAAAATAAATAGCCATTAAAAATAATAATAATAATAATAATAATAAAAAAAAGAAGACAGTTTGGCAGTTTCTTACAAGAATAAAGATGTTCTTACCACAGTGTCCAGCAGTCACACTCCTCTGTATTTACCCAAAGGGGTTGAAAACTTAAGTTTACACAAAACCCTCACATGGATATTTATAGCAGCTTTATTCAAAACTGCCAAAACCCGGAAGCATCTAAGGTGTCCTTCGGTTGGTGAATGGATAAATCAACTGTGATACATACAGACAATGGAATATTATTTAGCACTAAAAGGGAATGAGCTACCAAGCCTTGACAAGACATGGAGGAAATAATTCCTATGACTAAGTGAACAAGACCAATCCGAAAGGCTGCATACTGTATGATTCCATCTAAATGGTATGCTTGAAAAGGCAAAAATATGGAGACAGTGAAAATATCAGCGGTTGCCAGGGGTTACAGGAAATAATGAATAGGCAGAACAGAGAGTGTTTTTAGGGCACGAAAAATAACAATGGTGCATACATGTCATTATACATTTTTACAAATGCGTAGAATGCACAACACCAAGAGTGAGCCCAAGGGTAAACTATGGACTCTTGGTGATAATGATCTGTCACTGTGGGTTCATCATTAGTAACAAATGTACCACCCTGGTGGGGGCTGTTGATCATGGGGGAGGCTCTGCATATGGGGGATAGAGGGTATATGGGAAATCTCTGTACACTTTGCTCAATTGTGCTGTCTCCAAACTGCTCTAAAAATGAAAGTCTATTAAATAGCCAGAAAAAAAAAAAAGTCAGGTGCTTGCCAAGACTTTTTCAACTTCTAAATAAGGATTCTGATCTGTAGAAAGTTTAAGAACTTCTTTTTACATGATACAGGCATGTAAATTTGAATTAGGAAAATATAAAATTAACAATTTTTATTAAATAAAAGTGCCTTGGCATAAAACTAAAATGCATAGCCTATATTATGGATTTAGTATGCAGCTAATTACATAGCAGACAGTCACCATTTTAAATTATGTTTCTATCAGTTTTTTCTAAGTATACTAAGCAATAAATAATCAGTATTCCAAGAAATACTAACAACTATTACAGAAATTCTATGCCTGTTAATTTTTTAGTTGCCGTAGAAATACATAATGCCGGTGAACTTTTCAAATAAAATCAAGTAGGAGTTGGTGCCATCAGATACTTCTGTGGCTGAATACTGAGCGTAAACACAAAACATATTTGAAATGTGTACGTTGTTGTCTCTCTTGCACACGTGATGCACGGATGCCCCCACAGACATTTGTGTGCACATACCTGCAACACGTTGAAGTTACAATGCGTTTTAAGTTTTCCTCCTAAACATGCAAAAATAACCTAAATTGCATTTACAGACATTAAGAAAATAATAATATACCTATTTCTTTCTCCCTAACTACCTCCCCACCCACAACATGCACATACACATGCACAGGCACACAGTTCTCAAAGATAGAAAGTAATGAGAACTTCATCGCACTGGAAAGTTTTTGTGGGCAGGAGGAGTAGGCAGGTGAGGGACACCTCATAGTTTAAAAAACTAATGATTATGGCTTTTAGAACCACCACAGATATACATACAATTCTTGTAAGTCCAGCTTTAAATTGGACCATGTTTACAGATTAATTGTAGTCTAAATATTTTTCAGGGTTTATGAAATTGCATTTTATAGTTTCCAAAGGAAATATTTCCAGTGTTGGTTGAGTTATAAGATTATTATTTTTTTAAATGTTTATTTTTGAGAGAGAGAGAGACAGTGCACGAGCTGGGGAGGGGCAGAGAGAGAAGGAGACAACAGCAGAGATCCTGATGTGGGGGCTCGAACTCATGAACCGTGAGATCACGACCTGAGTCGAAGTTGATGCATAACCGACTGAGCCACCCAGGCACCCCAAAGTTATAAGATTATTTTAAACATTCTTTGTAACTCATAACATTACAGTGCAGTATAACAGAATGGACAGATTGATTTGGTTTCCTTTTAAATAACCAAATGACTTAACCTCTTTGAAAAGTCTTGATTTTATCATCTGTGAGATGGCGGTAATATTGCAAGGTTTTCAGGATTGAACTTGATAATATGCTTGGGTCCTGAAGACTACTGTCAGGCTCAGTGGTTTGCTAGAAGGAATCACAGGGCTCAGAAAGCTGTTATACTCACAGTTACAGTTTATTGTAGCAAAAGGGTACAGAATAAAATCACCAAATGGCAAAGGCTCATCGGGCAAAGTCCAGGAGATGGGCACAAGTTTGCAGGTGTCTTGTCAGTAGAGTCCTATGGACACACTTAATTTTCCCAGCAGTGATGTGGGACAGCACAGGCAAAGTGTTGCCAACCAGAGAAGCTCACCTGAGCCTGGGTGTTCAGGGTTTTTATGAGAGATCAGTTACAAAGGCATGTTGCACCTTTATGAATTGACCTCAGCTACTCAGAATCCAGCCTCCCAGAGCAAAAATGGTTTCACCATACATCACATTTGTTAGCATAAACTGCCTGAGCAAAGTGGTATTGCATGGCCCAAGACTTAGGGCATACAGAAGCACTCTTACCAGGCAGAATATTCTAAGGGCTCAGAGCTTATTTCCTTGGAACTGGCCCAGGGCCAGTCTTGAAGACAGGCCTTTCTTGGGAATGTGCAGGCTTTGAGCAACCAAGGCTTGCATTAACCCTTTCCTGCACATACACTGATGTGTCCAGCTCAGCACCTGTCAGAGCAGGCAGTACTTGATATCATTAGTTAAGCACTAGCCCAATTCCTGGAACCAGGACCTCAGGAGCAGGCAGAGTAAG
Organism: Panthera tigris; assembly: GCF_018350195.1. NCBI lineage: Eukaryota > Metazoa > Chordata > Mammalia > Carnivora > Felidae > Panthera > Panthera tigris. The sequence continues at coordinate 200,996,773 of NC_056660.1, read as the reverse complement.
GAAAAAAAAAATTGCCCCCGTTTTTTGGTAGGACAACTGCTCTGACTGGTTTGGAAATATAAAATTTTCTCCATTTCTCTACTATCATTGAATAACAATTTCTAATAAAAATTACATTAAATGTACATAAAAGTAAAAAATAGCAATAGCATATGTTTATTTTTATAATTGCATGCTATTTTTTTTCCCCAATAAATAACAAAGCATATGTTCACTCGTTTAATTGTGTGCTGGGTTTTTGTTTTTGTTTTTTTTTTCAGGGTCACAAAGTGCAAGGCTAAACTTTTATCATTTTTAGAATCTAAGGGTTCTCCAGACTCACTTTTGGCCATTATCAGGTCACCACAGCATTCAGTGATAATGCTTTTCCTCTCCACTAGTCTAGATTCCTGATCTTCACCTACAGTTCTAGAATAGTTAGGATTTTTATTTATTTATTTATTTATTTTGAGAGAGAGAGAGAGAGCGCGCGCACGTGTGTGTACATTCACAAGTGGGGGAGGGGCAGAGAGTGGGAGAAGGAGAGAATCCCAAGTAGAGAATCCACACTCGGTGCTGAGCCCAACTCGGGGCTCAATCCCACGACTGAGATCATGACCTGAGCTGAAATCAACCATCAGACGCTTAGCTGACTGAGCCACCCAGGTGCCCCTAGAATAGTTAGGATTTTTTATCTAACCTGAAAAATTTTATGTTTTTGTTTATATTCCTTATTTGCTTACCCTTGTATTTTTTTTTTCTCCATTCTTTACCTGAGTTGTGTAATACTGGAAATTAAGTAGTTTCTCTGGAAAGGCAGCTGAAATGTGTTTTAGGGCCACCACAAGAGCCTTTGTCTTGCAGGTACCTTGCAGTGTCCCAGTCTCCCTGATCCTTAGGAAGTCAGGGTATATTCTGATACATGCAGCAGTTTCTGCTGACTTTTCTTGCATTTTCTGACATGTAACAACCTTCTCTGTAGGGAAAAACCTTTTTCTGTTGTTGCTGTCGTTTTTATAGGGAACAACTTTTAATTTCACGGCTGCGTCATCGCTTTGCCCAATAGGCAAGTGGTGGTTCCAGGGCTGAGTGACATAGGGTAACCATGAGATGAAGTGCAATAGTCTGTTGAGGGTCAAGCTCTCGCTTTTGCTGATGCTGGCAGATAAATGTCACAACTTCCTCCTACACAGCAGTTAGCTAAAAAGTTTCTTTCAATATATGTATGTATGTATACGTAAGTGAAAAGCATGAATTTTGTTATCAAGAAATAACTGAACAAAGGCTCACTAAACAACTGATACGGGATAAACAGATCCTAATTCTTGCTTCTTAAGTTACTGTCACATTTTTGTCCCAAGCAAATTTCTCATTTATTCCATGGAAAGGGTAAATGAGAAGCTGTTGGAAGGAAAAGGTGGCTAAAGCAACTTTATACACTGGATTGCCTCAACATTTACATTTTTTTAAATGTGTATTTATTTTTGAGAGAGAGGGGGGACATTGCTAGCGGGAGCGAGGGGCAGAGAGAAAGGGAGAGAAAATCTTAACAGGCTCCATGCTCAGCGAGGAGCCTGATGTGGGACTCAATCCCACGACTGTGAAATCATGACCTGGGTGGAAATCAAGAGTCAGATCCTTAACTGACTGAGTCACCCAGGGGTCCCAACAGCATTTACATTTTTAATTAAAGTATCTGGTTGATAATTTAAATTAATTTTAGGGGCGTCTGGCTGTCTCAGTTGGTTCAGCGTCTGACTTCGGCTTGGGTCATGATCTCACGGCCTGTGGGTTCGAGCCCCGTGTCGGGCTCTGTGCTGACAGTTTAGAGCCTGGAGCTTGCTTGAGATTCTGTGTCTTCTTATCTTTCTGCTCCTCTCCCACGTGCGCTCTCTCTCAAAAATAAATAAATATTAAAAAAAAGAAAAGTTAATGTTAAGCCGTGTTGTAAAGGGAAAGATCCTCAGATTCTCTGGGAGAAGGTGTTCGGGACCAGATATTTACCGTAGGCTCACCGCTTCTGCCTCCTTCCTTACCCTGCACCCGTGGTCTGTAGCCTTACTTTCTGTAGCCCCCTCCCCTCTACTTCACACCCCCTCCATGTTCTCTATAAGCTCCCGGTGTTTTATCTTTTTCCACAGTGACTCTCAGGGCTCTTGGAGTTGCTATGACACGTAAGGTGGGAAACTGTGGCTGAGCATAGAGGTCATCCGTGAACCAGCCGTGTTCCCTTTGCTCCTCCATTCACTCTGTGTGTGTCTGTCTTTGTGGAAGTCTGTGTACGATTTCTGTGGAGCAACTATTATCACAATTAAAGCATACCGCCTGGCAAATACATGAATTGATTTCCCCCACACCCCCCAGAAAACTTGCTTAAGTGCCGCACACTCAGAAAAGAAAAACACTGTTGTCTCATAAAGTATGTTTCACTTTCATGTGCCTTTCCTCTGCTAGAAACTAAGGCCGCCCTGCTTGAAGGGTTAGCCTCTCAGTAATGTGGGAGGCCATATGTAAGAAGACAGAATTAGAAAATCAGATTTAAATTAAAAGAGTAAAATCTTCATCTGTCTGGCATAGATCCATCAGCTCTGTATGTTTTTATGACCTAAGGGCATGCCCGATTTTCATAAAAGCAATGCATTAGCATTCAAACAAACAAGCAAAAATTATTTTTGATACCCTACTTGAAAGGGTGCATGAATACTTTAAGTGTATTAAAAATTTCACAGATGGTTGAAATTGTATAAAATGCTGAGTTTTACCTTTTTTCATGCATTAAAACAGACCTTGTTTTCTTAATAATGAATTTACGTAGATACTTTCCCTAATAATAGGACATTAGTGAGTCTTAGTTCCAACTCAAAAGAATATGTATTTCCATAGGTATACTAGAACAATCAAATCTGTCTGATTCCATTAAAAATCCTACTTTTTCCTAAAATCTTAAAAGAACTTAATGTCTTAACTATTTCTTGTTTTATTAAAAACAATTGTTTTAGGGGACGCCTGGGGGCTCAAGTTGTTTAAGTATCTGGCTTTTAGTTTCCTGTAGGCTCAGGTCATGATCCCTTGGTTTATGAGTTCAGGCCCCACAACGGGCTCTGTGCTGACAGTGTGGAGCCTGCTTGGGATTTTCTCTCTCTCCCCCTCCCTCTGCCCCTCACCCGCTTGTTCTAGCTCTTTCTCTCTCTCTCTCTCTCAAAATAAATAAATACATAAATAAACTTAAACAAACAAAAATGTTCCAGTGAAATACAATTGAGCAATTGAAATTTGTTTTCCCAATATCTACAAGCTTTTTTTTTTTTTTTTTCTTTTTGGCTTTAAGTGTGTTTGGCTTTGAATTCAGTTCTTCCATTCTTGAAGGTCTGTTGTGTCACTGATCTATGAGGCAAACGCCATTTAATCATCCTGGATGTGGGTGGACGGTGACTTTTAAGCATCTTTTATTTCTTGTCCCTAAAATGGTGAGGGGGGCGGGGGTTGGCTTTGGGAAGCTGGAAAAAAGCGATAGTGAACATTCCTCTTTGATCATCTATAGTAAGTTTATTATTCTTATAGCTTCAAATAGTCTGAGAGCTTCATATAAAACTTAATTTCAGTTTCAACTAGTTGTGAAGCACTTAACCCAAAATAAAAGTCTTTGATTTTTAAGTTGTAGAGGAGACTCCAGAATCAAAACAGAAGTTTCTTTCATCCTGAAGTTCTTTAGAGTCTGTGAGAAGGCCTGAGTGAAAAAGCAAACTGTTTAGTTTGGTCATTAAGGGGGAACTAATTAATTCAGTGGTTACTGTGATTGGAAACCAAATAACTGAGCTTGTTAGAATCATTTCTAAAATGGCACAGACTTTGTTCAGGGACGAGAGGGAATGTAAAGACATGGCTTTGTGACATACTTTGGTGGTTTAAACCTTTCTTTGTGTTTTGTTTTCTTCTGTGCTTGATTTCGTAGTTATTATTTCACATCCTCTGATTAGTGCTTTGGCTGCAAAGCAGTGTAACTGTTGCTCATGGTACCCTTGGTCATATGGGCAAATGGCAGTACTGATGGTGGGGTATTGCTGTTTGTCATTAGAAACTTGTTTTCCCAAATATTCAGTACATCCTCCTCTTCTGCTGAGTGGAGAAACCTAGATGTGAGGTGAGGCTGATTGAATACACACCGGGGTGGGGCTAACATTTGATGTCAGCTTCTTTGCTTGTCAATTGTTCGTTGCCTTTAAATATGAACAGAAAGGGTTACCACCAAGAATATGAAAGTAACATTTGCTAAGCTAAATTTTAATGAAATCATTTTGGCTTATTTATAGTCACTTAACATTTTCAGTTCATGTGTTAATATTAATTCTACTTACTGGAGAGAAAGTACAGAAAATGTTATTCAGTCTGATAACCACCTTGTTACTAGAGAAATGTAGAAGTTTGGCATTTTAAATATCGGATGTTTTAAGTTAAAAAAAATTGCCAGTGTCCTGTAGCACGGAGAGATAAATCTGTGCCTGCTTGTGTCCCTTTAATCTTTCCCTTATAAAATTAAGCCTAGAGGCCTTATACTATTTTAAATTTTCAAAATTAGGTCACATAAATGTTGTGTCAGACTTCCAATTCATAAGTAGTATCCTTACGAATAGGAATATAGGATATATTTATATCCTAATTGCTTAACTGTGGACCAGAGGTGAACTTAGAATAATGATGGTGTTTTCAAATGTTAGTAAACTGTTTTTCTGTGATCTCATATACAAGTGTGATGGCTCCCCACCACCCCCCCCCCCCCAGCTAATATTAGAACATATGGTCTGATACATGTGAGTACATTTGGGGAAGGCAGGACAGAAATCAGGATTGACCTGGAAAAGACTTGGTCCCAGTATTTGTGGATTAGGAGGGGGAGGGACCAAAAAGGAACTGGAAAAGCAGTGACCAGTAGACCGAAAGGTTTAGCAGCAGAACTGGGGTAGCGGGGCAGGGGCAGGGATTTCTCCTAAAAGGCTGAGGAGAGTTCCTGTGGTCACTCCCTGCTGCAGGGCTCAGACTGAGAGCCATCCACCTAGGAAATGATTTAAACACCCTGTTTCTAGCTGGAAGGTGAATGCTTTATTTACTTTGAGGAAGATGTTTGACCCCTCAGTAGATTCCATCAATTTCAGATGTAGTGTAAATACATTTTCCCTTTGGCTATTTTACAAGGACATTGAGGATTAATTGTATTTAAAAGAAAGTAGCTCTTGAACTCCGGCATGGAACTCCCAGGAGATGAGGAGCTGTTTATCATTTTCTCCTCATTCATTCTTTATTCATTCATTTAACAAATATTTGTTGAATACCAATTACACTGAAGAGACTATAACAGGTGCCCTAAATGGGAATACAAAGATGAATGATTAGGGTGACTTCTGCCCTCTTTATATTATGTGTTCATATTTTATTTTTAAAATTCCCAATATGTGTAATTGTGCTAGGATATAACATTGCCAATCTCAGCAATAGTTGATCTTTGATCAATATCACTGACATATATATTTACTTTGTAAGTTCATTTTTCCTTTCCAATTTTAGAACTACTCTAACTTCTACTGTAAAAGATGTACAACATAACTTCATGTTTTTTTCCTAAATTATAATCCGTGCTATAAGAACTGTTTTTTCTTATTTAAAAAAAAACACAAGTAATACTAGTAAACAAACAAGAAAAACAGCTCCTTACACTTTACTTCTTCCATTTAAGATACATCTATCATATTTTTATTTATTTATTTTTACATGTGTCTTATTTTACATAGCACACCTAGAATCATTTGTTACTTAATGAAAATATTACTAGGTAGAGGCTTAAAAAAGTTTCTAATATTTATATTCTTTTTAAAAAATTTTTAAAGTTTATTTATTTTGAGAGAGAGAGAGAGAGAGAGAGAGCCGGGGACGGGCAGAGAGAGTGCGAGAGAGATAATCTCAAGCAGGCTCAGCACTAGCAGTGCAGAGCCTGATGGGAGACTTGAACTCACGAAATGTGAGATCATGGCTTGAGCTGAAATCAAGAGTCAGACGCTAAACCAAATGAGCCACCCAGGTACCTCTCTAATATTTATATTCTTTAACTAGCATTACAAAGCATGTGTTAATCCATAGTTTGAATTAAAATATGTTAATTATCAGGGACATGAACTTAAGATATTTCCAATGAATATTGATAGGATGTTCTAGTACAAGAATGCATGCCTTTTTTGGGAAGGCTAGTGAAGATTTCCTAGCTTAGGTGATATTTATTTGTTTATTTATTTATTTATTTATTTATGAATGAGAGAGGGGCAGGGGCAGAGGAAGAGAGAGTCTTAAGCAGGCCCCACGCCTGTACTCCAGAGTCCTGATCGTGGGGCTTGATCTCATAAGAGTGAGATCATGACCTGAGCTGAAATCCAGAGTTGGACACTTAACTGACTCAGCCACCCAGGAGTCCTTTAGGTGACTTGTTAGCTGGTTGGTTCTTGAAGTTCATTGAATAATGAGTGAACAGTTTTGACTACCAGCCTGAAAATGTTAATCTTTAATTTCAATCAGAGCAAGTGAAAGCAGATAAATTAATAATGTGTGCCCGATTCTCTATTTTGGGTTTGAAAAGAAATAAAGACTCTACCTCCTAAATTAGGATAGAAGGGAGGAGTATTTCTCTCCTTGATTATTTCTCAATTTGGAATTGTGTTTTTGGAAAAGGAAAATAATAGTGCTGATGTCAGTAGCCTTTGTCACTGCCAAATGACGTAGATACGTCGATGTTTTGGACTAGTTGTATAAAATCATAATTAAGTGTGTAGTCTCAGATGAATATCTGTAAAGATGTACGAATGCTGAGCTAACATGAAAATTATGGGTTGGAAAAACGGTGGATTGAGAATAATAAGTGGTAACTAAAGTTATATATATATATTCATTGATTCTGTTTCTCTTCAATTTACATAATGTCATAAAACTGATAAAGTGCCTAAGTGTAGACTTGACAGAGAACCAGCATCCAACTGCTGCTTAAATCACATGAGCCTGTCAGAAACGTTATGACAGTATTTTAGGGATAACTTACTGTTATTTGTGAACCACGGTCAGGAGTGACTTCTAGGACTCATTTGACTTCATCTTTACAGCATAGACTTTTAAAAATGATTATATCCGTATGGCCGCTTTGAAAGCCAGTTTAGTAAGTGTCACAAATGGCAGATATTTCTCTTCCTGCCTGCTGTTCCTTCCCCAGAAGCAGGGTATGGGATGAGGTCTCTTTGTAGGTGGTGTGCTTGCTGGTCAATCCGGGGACTCGTGGTTCTTTTGCATTTCCATCCAGTGAAGATCAAATCTTAGCATTTCTGTTGCTTCAGCTGGTCCATTTATAGCAATTGCTCCAGACTAGTTATCTGTATGTTTCTTTTTCAGGAATGCAGGTTTTCTGATATTCCTAATCATTCTTTTTGTATTTAAAAATGTTTTTAGTTGATTAAAGAATGGGGATCAGCAATCCAGGAATTCCGGAATGCACAGCAGTCTTTCAGGGCATGGAGCACCACAGGAGAGCTGTTTGTCTTGAAATCTGTGTGTGTCAGGATGCGTTTATTTGCTAATGACAAAATACTCAACTCAGATTGGCTGAAATAAAAAAGAATTTTCTTGTTTATGTAGCTCTAGATTGGGTGGTAAACTGGGTTTCCGAGTTGACTGGATTAGGGCTTAACAGTGTCTTCAACAACTTGGTTTCTATCCAGAGGTCGACTCTTGCCTTCCATGTCGGCTAGTATCCCTTCCTCGTGGGATTGCGAGACAGCTGCTGAAAACTCCAGTGCTTTTTCCTCTTCCATATCCAGAGAGGGGAAATGCTTTCAAAAGCTGATTATTTTAGGCCTCAATTCCATTCCCATTGCTAGAGTCAGGGGTAAAATTAGCTGTCCTCAAATTAGCTACCCTGAGGAAGATAGGATATGATGATGAATAATAGGAACATTTCTAAGAAAAAGGGATTAGATGTTGGTGTGACAACCCCGAAGTCTGCCGGAGAGAGTTTTTCCACCTCCATTTCACAGTTTATTTTTCTGTTGGGCCTTGGAAAATCTAGGGAGCAGTTGGACTTATCTTAGGCAAATAAGTGTACTGTGTGATGTGAGGATAGGCCAGTCTGACACACAGCGTCTGTAGCACAAATGAAATACCCTCCTGGATTTGAGTGTGCCGAGGGCAGACTTCTGTAACCACTATTTTTGCCATGAGCCCCAAAGAACCCTGTTGAGAGTGCATTACATAAGAAGAGGCCTCAGGAGATAGAGATTTACTGGGAAATAGATCAGAACATGTCATAATGATTCACCCCATTCCTGTGCAGGTGGTAGAGATCGTGTGTAAATATTTTATTCTTTTAGATAATCTTCCACAATTCATTTGAACTTGATGTGATTGCAAACCCACATAATGTGACATAAAGTATGTATTAATACTTTCAACCAATAATGATAGGAATAAATATCAGGTAATTCTCACCTCTCTATAAAATGTAATTATGAAAGTTCTCAATTAATATTTATATAACGCCTAGAAGTTAATTCTAGCTTTACTCTTCAAGTACTCATCAAGTGACATTTAAATTCTTTACAGAATTAAAACCATTATATATGATGTGTGACTAAATACATTTTATTCCTTTTATTATAGCCTTGTCAGTTAAGAAAATTAAGAACATCATGGTACATTACTGGTTGAGCTATGGTCCAAGAAAATTATCAAGAACAAGAAAATGATCACATTGGTATTCTTGATCTCAGACAAATATCATTCAGAGCTGCTTCCTTGTTTGGGCCAAAGGAATTGGGTTGGGTTTGGGAAGATGTTTAGATAGGAATAATTTTTCTTGCTGAGTTCTTCAAGGTACGCTACATTGTTCCTTTGGGCTAACCTACTGTTTGACCCTCTGGCCTTCTAGGGAAGAGATTCTTTAGTGTACTAGATACCCGAGATCAGATTTCCTAGGAGGCTGACTTGCTTGAAACTTTAAGCTGGCTACTCTTGTCATTTTTCCCACCCTATCCACTCCTGTCAGCCATCAATCACAGCATTTGATATTCTTGGTCAATATGAAAGTTTTCTACTTTCAGTGAGCATAGCCTTCTTATGTTGCAGCAACCAAATACTTGTGAAATATGAACCACTTAATTCTGCCAAGATTTATTTTCCTGTTACTCTCTATGTTCATCTTTGGCTCATGGAAGCTCCATATCATTACCTGGGGAGCCAGAAGAGCTCCTTCTTGCATTGCATTATCTGGAAATACACCCTGCTTATTGTACATTTCAGGTAAAGAAAGAACCTGGAGAATTCTACATGGGCCTTTCATTAACTCTACCTACAAGTGATACACATCACTTCCATTGCATATCATGGCTCACATTAATCATGTAGACCTACCCACCTATAATGGTTACAGTGAAGAGAAGCAAAAGGAATATTGGTGAACATTGCTGTACCTGTTGTATTTTTCTATGACCTAGAAAATGTTGTAATTTCTGCATACTTGGTGAGGTTCCTGGGGACTAATTTATCCCTTCACCTCCTGCCTCACTTGGTAAAAAGGTCTCTTGGAGTCCATAGACCTAGATAATTCCTAAATGAGGCATATGTCCCACCATGCACCTGGATTGTAGTTACTTCTTATTGGAAGATTCTTTTGGAAACGTTCTAGCCAGTGGCTGCTGGTGCAGACTCAATAAGGCTCATCAGTTTCTAGCCGATTGGACTTGCCCTGAGGTCATCTTCTCCTTATAGTCTCACGCCCTTTTGCTTTATAGTTGGGAGCTGGGGCCAGTGAATTATGTGTGATGATGGCAAAAAGATAAAAGAATTTTCATTTGATGCCTTCCAATCTTTCAGAAGGTAGAGGTAGAGGAAGAGAAATTAAGAAGGTTGGAATGGTTACTGTGAAGACGTGTGGAGAAGGGAAGAGAGATCCCCACTGCTTTCTTTTCCATCCTTTGGCTTTTGTAAAGCTGACTGTTTTTGCTGTACCCCCTTTTTCCCCCTTTTGCTGGTCTCTACCAAATGCCTGGTTATTCTCTCTTATTTACTGAGGACTTTGACACACGGTTTGCCCCTTTCCTGTCAACTCCATATTCAGCCAGCACATGAGTGACTCCAAGGATCCATATCTATGATCTACTTGATATCCACAGGTCTCTTAATTCTTTGATGATCTCCACACTGGTATTTTCAAATCCTCCCCGTGTTAGCCACCTACTTCATGGTCACACTCTGGAACTGCTTAGCCTCTGGTGTATTTAACCCACACACCTCATTCTCTGATATTGTCAGTGTTCCATCTTTCCTGCTCTCATATTATTACTACCCCGTAATTGAGACCTTTGATCTCATGGTCCACTTAGTTTCTAGTAACTTCCTCCTAATTCCTCCCTTCCCTTTATAGCCATGTTTCATTTCCAAAGACACATTTGGCAATATCCTCTCCTCTTTTTATGTTTCTGTGGGAAACTACATCTAGCTAAACTACTTCTAAAGACTGATCTACCTCCTCATTCCACTCCTGTGCCTGGGCTGGTTAACATTTCTTCAGGTAGATGGGGCGCCGGGGTGGCTCAGTCGGTTAAGCATCTGACATCGGCTCAGGTCATGATCTCACGGTTCTTGGGTTCAAGCCCCACATCGGGCTCTGTGCTGACCAGCCCAGCCTGCTTCGGATTCTGTGTCTCCCTCTCTCCCTCCCGTCCTGCTCACGCTCTGTCTCTCAAAACTGAATAAATGTTAAACAAAACAAAAGAAAACATTTCTTCAGGTAGAGACTCAGGAGCGACCACTAACGTGCAATCTCTGACCTCAGTGGGCCCTCACAAATCAAGTATTGCATAAATCGTAGAAAGAATGGGGAATAGTGAGAAACAAGCACGGTCTGTTTTCCTGTTTTCCATAGTAGTTCCTCTTCCTCTTTTTACTACTCTTCTCAAAACTCTTTTTCCTCCACCTCTTCCAGAACACATTCCATCAAACTTCACATTAAAATCGATAACCAAAAGGGAGCAGTACTTTTTACTTATTTATTGCCAGGTGTCTACAACCCCACTGTGCTCTTGAGCATCTGTTGCTCCCATTGGAAGAAGCCTGTGGCTAATATGCCAGTGCCCCCCCACCCCCGTCCCCAGTTGTGCTCTGGAACACACCCATTCCATGACTTATCCCTCTTTCACTCATCTTCTCAGTGGCTTGTGTCAACTTAAAAAAAAAAAAAAAAAAAAAGTTTAAAACAAGTTTACAAAGAAAACCTCCCTTCCAATTCTGTTTTTGCTCCTGGCTTCCTCCCACCCAAAGCCAGTTTTCTGATGGAAGTGTTTGTGTCCTTTTCTTTACATCCTCAGCTTGTCTCCTCACCCTAACAGCAGTCTATATTGGTGGCAGCTATTACTTGACTTGTGCAGCTATGGCCTTCCACAAGATTAATCATGCCTTCCATTTGGAAATGTTCTCCTGTCCAGGCCTCGGTGATGAACCCCCCGTTGTGCCCCATGTCTCTGACTTCTGCATCCTGCTAGGGACTCTTCTTCCTGTTTCCATTCCATAAATGTCAGCGTAACTGAATGTTTCCCGCCTGTTCTCCCACCTTTGTCCACTCCAGACATTCTGGGAAATCTCCGTTAACCCCCTTGCATTCGGTTAATCTCTGTATTTTCGTGTCCCACATCTCCCAAATCCTTGACTCTTTGTTTTTAAACACTATGATCTGTTTTTCAGCCCAGATCTCTCTTGTGTATATCCCCCTCTCACAACTTGGACATTTTAAGAATCTCCACGCTAAGTATATAAAAAATGAATCTCCTCTTCCACTCCCTCCCAAGTCCTTATGCCATTGATTGACTCCACTTCTTGCCCATATTTTCCCATGTGAAAAACTTGGGTGCCATCCAAGATGCCTTTGTCTTCCATACACCCTCCATATATAATTAATCACCATATTCATACTGATTTTTAACTCCTTAGTATCTGTCAAATGGCTGATATTGAATGGCTAGTACTTTCCACCACAACTCCTCTACCTTAGCTGGTGACCACTGCCCACAGTTCTTACTTTCATCATTCCAAAAGCCTTTTCCAAATCCAGTCTTGCTTTATTCCATTCCTTTCCATTGCACCCACAGCAAAATAATCTTTCTTAGGTATATATCTGATCATATTACTTCCTCCTCCTAAAGCCCTTTCTAATTTCTCCACTGACCACAGAGTGAAATCTAAACTCTTCATCATGGTATTTATTTATTATTATTTTTTTAATGTTTATTTTTGAGTGAGACAGAGAGAGTGAGCAGGGGAGGGGCAGAGAGAGAGAGAGAGAGAGAGAGAGAGAGAGTGAGTGGGGGAGACACAGAATCTGAAACAGGCTCCAGGCTGTGAGCTGTCAGCACAAAGCCCAACACAGGGCTTGAACTCAGGAACAGCTAGATCATAACCTGAGCTGAAGTCAGACGTTTAACTGACTGAGCCACCCAGGTGCCCCTCCTTGTCATGGTATTTAAAAGCCCCTTTGTGAGCAGGCATCGGTTGACCCTCCTGGCCATAACTCCCTAGTCCCTACCACTTTACTTATTTTTGATAGTTATTTTTATTTTGCATCTTTTATTTTATTTTCCTGTTTGCTTTGATTTCAATTTAGGTGTCATTTCCTCCAAGAAGTTTTCCCTGAGGCACTCAGAATTAGATTATATGTCTCTCCTAGATGATACTCTGCCACATGGGGATAGTGATCACATAATTAAAATTCTCTGTTTATGACTCTATCTTTACATTCCTTAAGGGCAGGAATAGTTTCTTTTTCACCAAGCACAGTGCCCGAGTTAAAGTAGATAATGAAAACTTTTCATTGAAGGAATGAATGCTGTTGGGACATAATTAGACAGGCCTATTGATGGGAAATTCTCTTGGTTGCTTTTTCTTACTTCCATAGGATGGTAAAAATTAATACTCTTTACCCTCTAATTATTTGACTAAATCTTAATTACCTTTCAAGATTCAGCTTACCTAGTCACACCTGATCAGTCGTCACCCTGTCTTAAAGGCACTTACTTTGTACTCATGTGGTACCCTGTGCTTGTTTGTTTTAGCACTTAAAACAATGATATATAATTACTGGTTTTTTCTGCCTGTATTTCCTTCTTTAAATTCTTTGAAGCAACAGTTTGAAGTTTTTTTAATGTTTATTTATTTTTGGGAGACACACACACACACACACACACACACACACACACACACAGAACAAGAGTGGGGGAGGGGCAGAGAGAAAGGGAGACACAGAATCTGAAGCAGGCTCCAGGCTCTGAGCTGTCAGCTTAGAACCTGACGTGGGTCTCGAACCCACTGACTGAGCCGAAGTCCGACATTTAACTGACTGACCCACCCAGGTGCCCCTGAAGCAACACTTTATATTGTTCTTGCCTGTGTCTCTAAATGACTGGCCCAGGAAAAGGGTAGCTCTTAAAATTTTTATTGTAAGGGTATTGGAGACCGCTGTTAGGAGTTTTTCACTTAAATTAAACCTAGGAGTTCTCAAGATGATTACCAAACTAAAATGCCATTGGCAGATTTTCAGCCAAATCATCGGTTGATAATAAATGAAAGAGGTATTTAAAAATTGTTTTCGTAGCCTTTAATTGTTTATCACAACTGACCGTAGATGCTACTACCAGTGGCCTGTCTCAAATAAAGTGTGAATAAGCACAGGAAGTAGCTATTATGGCCTCGGTGTTTTCTCATCTTTTATTAATTCAACACTACAGTTGACAGTATCCCCCAGGCATAGAATGGATTACATGTAGCCAGCATTTTGAATCTGAGCCTTTTTCTGAAGCCATTAGGAAATTAAGTCTGTCCAGGTGTTCTGATTGTTTTGACGGTCTCAGGAGGTCAGAACCGCTCTCGGGATAGAACATAACTACATTTATAGAAGAACATGTTCAGAGTCTGAAGTGATATGATAGAATTCTAAGCTTGTTTGTTTTGTTATGTTCACATCTATATTGCCCATGATTTTAGAGTTATGCCGTACTTACTCTAAAAACTTGACCATGCAGAAAGGTATGAAAAGGAAAGAAAAATTGCTTATAATCTCTGCACCCAAAGTTAATGTGTTAGCAGTTTGATATATCTCCTTTCAACTTTTTTTTTCTGTACCCATACCATGCGGCGCACATGGGTGCAAGTTGCTCCTCTCATTCTCATCTTTAATTATAAGGAAGGAATATCCTAAATTCTGAAGTGGTATTTTGCAAGTAGCCTTTTTTCATAATAACCTAAATCACTGTTTATAACCATTTATTTACCATACTTTGTTTGAGGCAACATTTTTGTTGCTTTCAGTAGCCTGCTGTGAACAAGGATCCTTGGACTTCTATTTTCTTGCACTTGTCGCTTTCCTCATAATATATTCCTAGAGTGAAAATTCTGAGTCTTTTGATGCATGTTGTGAAATTGCCCTCATGAATGTGACACCAATTTACACGCCTGGCAGCACTCTCATGACTTAGCTCATGCAGCATGCTCGAATTCTTTTTTGGTTTTGCCAGTTACACACACACACACACAACACACACACACACACATGCAGTTGAATCTCATTATAATTTTAATTTGCATTTATTTGATAGTAAATATATTTTCTTTAAAAGATTTTTTTTAATGTTCATTTATTTATTTTGAGAGAGAGAGAGAGCATGAGCAGGGGAAGGGCAGAGAGATAGAGGGAGAGAGAGAATTCCAAGCAGGGTCTATGCTGTCAGCAGATGCTTAACTGACTGAGCCCCCCAGGCGTCCCAATGGTGAATATATTTTCATGTTTAGTTTATTCTGCTAGGTTTGATCAAAGTCCACTTGAAGGGTCTCAGAACCGCATTTCCGGTGGAGGGATTTTAGCTCTGCTTATAGAAATTTTGTGTCCTTGAGGCATTTCCTCAGGGTGGCTTCAGGAACCTTATTAACTATGAGTATGACAGTACGGCTTGAGATTATCTCCTTCTAGAAACTGGGACCATGTTGACCTGGTTATATAGACTCTCTAGAATAATCAGCTCCCTAGTGTAGAAATGTAACATCTTGACAATACTGAACTGTCAGTGTCGGGCAGGCCTGAGATTTATGTGTGACCGTGCAGTGCCTGCAATGCTTAGAAAATGAAAAAAGTCACAACCGAGTCCAGGTTCATGTTCAGTCATTCAGACCTCTTGAAGTATTAACGTAGGTTGTAAATGACTATTGGAGTCTGACTAGTTTAGCTAATTGGATATTTATTGGACACACTTCATAAAAGCAAATGGATAGATTCTGTAATCTGTTCTAGTAATATGCACTAATTAATTAATGATTACTATTGTCAATAAAAAAGCAAAATATTTCAATAAGCTTTTCTTTTATGGCTCTTTTAAAAAATGTGGTCACTTTTTCCTTTGTTAGTGTTCAATTTTGTTCTTTTTAATTTTTGTATCCTTGCTTCATTGTAGAGTTCAGAAATGGATTATTTTCTAAACTCTTCCTAATAATAAATTATTTTGATTTAAGAATTACTCAGCAGATATGAGATCATTATTCTCAGAAGGACTGAAAGTTGATTTACTTTTGAATATGCAAAATTCAGGCTTTAGTGTACTTGAGCAATATTTTTGTGATTTAAAGCTGCTATGAGAAATATAAATTTCAGAAATTTTCACTTGGGTGAATTCTAAATTATTCCCTACCATGACATTATTTTGATATATTTCAGCTGAATATACTGTTTATTTTTGAACAAAGACATGATTCAGGTGAAAGAAATGCATGCTGTTTATTGTTACGAATTATGTAGATCTTATAAATTCAGTCTGTACATCAGTACTTAGAAGACATAATTTGATGCTTACACAGAGGAGATGGAAGATTTTGTTTTAAATGAGGATAAAGAAAAAGTTACTTTGAATTAATTTCACACAGATAATGTAGCAAAGGAATGAGTAGAATCAAACTATACCATGGCTCCTTCTGTGGGTTAATCTTTTATTACTTTATAGTCATCATTTGAGCTGCCTTACAGAAATAATAATACAAAAATTAAATTGGAATTCTTTTAAACTTTATGGTCTGAAAGCTGAAAAGTTTTAAGATTAGTTTAAACTTGCATAACTGAAAAATTGTCCCAAATTTTAAATTCAATTTGGGCATCCAAGGTACCATATTTTAATGTATGTGGAACACCATCCTTAAATTTCTTGAATGATTAGCCCATAAGCTTCAATTTGAAAGGATGAAAACCGGAAGGCAGCTCTGATTATATTATCTAAAAACAAAGTAGCAATTCTTTCTACCCATTAGCTATTTCCCTTTCTCTTTCCCCCTGAAATAATGTTATATGCTTATTTCTCATTTACTCATTAACCCTTTGTTATTTGTCCTCTGCCCTCACTTACCTGTCTCCTTCTTTGTGTCTTCTTTATGTAAAATGTTTTTCCTCTTGATTTTACAACATTACTCCTAGTTTGTTTGTTTGTTTGTTTGTTTGTTTGTTTGTTTCTTTAATCACTTCTCAGGCTTCAGCATTTCTACATTTATACTTCATCTGCTTGCCCCTTTCATAATTGACTCTGTATCTGTTGCAGTTCCATATACTTTTGCAAACTTAGTTGTCTATCTGCCCCGGAGGAGTCAACGTTCTTATCTCTTTGCTCTTGGATTTACTGCTCTGGCCTTGGGAGTTCTTATTCTCACTTATAATAGTGACGCCCAGTTTGCCACTACAACTGTCACTCAGATAGGACATTAAAAAGAATGGGTCATCTCCTTCTGAGTCAAAAACTGAAGGGTTTTTGGAAAGCTATTAAACAAGATGGCAGAATCTTATCTGGAAATCCTCTCTTTTATTTGAAATCCTGGCCAACAGTATCTGAAAGAAGAAAATCAGTACTTTAAGTCAAGGTGTTAGTAAATTAAAAAGACTTATTCTAGAAAAAGTTAAAAACCGAAATTTTCTTCATGAACATGTTGGTGGTTATAGATGTTGGTGGATACTCAGAGCTGTATCTTTTAAGTAAATATTCTCGTTTGTTACCCGTAATGTAGTTTAGTGTACGGCTTATTAACTATAACTAATTTTACTAATAAGGAAAATAATCACTGTGTGGGATCACTGGCACTGCTCTTCTTTTTTTTTAAATCTCCTTTGTATGCTTCTGGTCACTGCTTTAAGTATCACACAGAAAAACCCCTCTGTTTCTCTCCCTCTCTCTCCCTCTCTTTCTCATAATTAGGTTAATTCTACTAGAGATTTCTCAGTGCATTGAAACTGCAGTTTCATATATTTGTGTGTGATTATTTGATCAAAATTTAATTTCTTTGTCTGGACCATGAATCTACAAGGGGCTTTGGGGTCATGTTTGCCTCAACTTTCCCAGGGCAGCATAATGCCTGGTACACAGTAGGTGCCCAGTGGCTCTTTCTTAGTTATTTATGTCAGTTACTTATTTCTCAATAATTGAAGGAGTTAGTGCTTCATGATTAAATTAGAGATTTAGATAAGAAAACCTCTGAGAACAAAATGTATAAATGTGTAAATGGCCAATTGATTTACTCATCCGCCACTCCAGCAGACACAGGCACCAGGGAAACAAAGATGAATTCAACATGACTCCTGCACTTTAGGTGTCTATACTAATCTAAAAGCTTCTCCTATATAGAGGGCTTTCTGGGAATCCTAGAATGTCTATGAGCATTATAACTGAAATACTATGAAATGAATTACCTTCTAGAAGGTTGTTCATATCTCCTTTTTATTCCTTAGCATCTTTTCACTTAAAAAAAATTTTTTTTTAGTGTTCATTTATTTTTGAGAGAGAGAGAGAGACACAGAGCATGAGCGGGGTAGGGGCAGAGAGGGAGACACAGAATCCGAAGCAGGCTCCAGGCTCTAAGCTGTCCGCACAGAGCCCAATGCGGGGCTCAAACTCACGAACGTGAGATCATGATCTGAGCTGAAGTCGGATACCCAACTGACTGAGCCACCCAGGCACCCCAGCATCTTTTTGCTTCTTATCACTGTGATAAAATGACCGTTTGCCTTAGATGAAGCCAAAATTATACCTGAGAGTTTTGGGGCACCTGGGTGGCTCAGTCGGTTAAGCGTCTGATTCTCGATTTCATTTCAGGTCATGATCTCTTGGTTCATGCGTTCAGGCCCCACATTGGGCTCTGTGCTGACATTGCAGAGCCTACTTGGGATTCTCTCTCCCTCTCTCTCTGCCTGTCCCCTGCTCACATGTGTGCACCCTCACGCCCACGTGCTTTCACTCTCTCAAAAATAAATAAACTTTAAAAATTATACCTGAGAGTTTTACATGCAGGAGAATCTCACTAGAAATGAGATTCTTCTCCCTACAGCACAATGGAGGACAGGAAAGAGGCCAGAGACCATTTCTCAAAGACCATTCCATCAGCCTCTTATCCTGATGAGATTTTTGCTTTACCCTCTTCCTCTCAGAATGGAAAGAAAAGCCATTAGAGGAGATAAAAAGGAAGCAAAAAAAAAAAAAAAAAAAAAACTTGAAAAGAAGCCATGGGGTCAGGGGTTCTTTGAAAGGACTTAGGGAAGGACAAAGAAGACTAGGTGATATGTAAGATGTGCTAGCTCAGGTGATCGTCAGCTTCTATCTAGTAAGTCAAAAACGTACCAAGTGAATCTACTCAAGACATTTCCTCCTGCTAGGAAGACTTAGAAAAAGATTTTACTTAGTTTCACAGAAAAAAAAAAAAAAGTTTCTTTGAAAAGAGTCTTCCAACTTCGCCTCCTTGGAACTATAGTGGAAAGGTTTTTCCACATCCCTGTGTTCAAGAAATGAGGACACTGTGGTGTCATTGGATCCTGTGTGTGTTTCTGGAAGCGGGTGATTAACCTACTCTAGAACCATGATCATGTCAGTTCCATAGAGTCATGTCAGTTTTATTCTTTGCTGACTGTACTCTTGCCCGTAACATGGCAGGACATGAGTAGTGTTGCGTAAGTATGTGTTAAATGGCTGACCAAAAGAATGAAAGATTGAGAAGGGCCTACAGTGCCGAAACATGGGAAGGATCGGTTGTTGACCCTTTGGATCCCTCCCTGGCCAAGCCCATTACCTAAAGAACATGGATCTTGGCAGGATTGGAATCTTAAGAAAATATCACTGTACCGATGGTTTATTAAGACTTTACCAATTTCAGAGTGTCTGTTTATACATTTTCCATATAATCATTTCCATAGCTGCCTCCCAGTTTCCTAGTGGACTTGAGCACAAGGTTAAAAAGGTGTTTGGATCGGAGAAAGCATATGTTTACCCTCTTCATTAAGACATCAGCACCTGCTCAGGATTTCTCCTAAATTTGGTCCTAGGGAGACCCTTGTAAGTCAGCCAAATTACTTATACTTCCATTTCCACTGTCAATACGACAAAAAACCAAGTGTGCTTTGCACTAAATCTTAAACTGGAGTGTTGTAGGAACCACTTGAACATCTGTTGAATGTAGGTTCAGATTCAGTAGGTCTGAGGTGGGCTAAGATGTGATATTAAACAATCTTCTAGGTGAACAGATGCTGCTGGACTGTGTAGGGACCATATTCTGAGTAGTGGCAAGTTGCTTAGGGCACTTTTGATGCCCCTTGTCTTTCTCTGGCTGATAACATTCTTGATAGGGTAACGTCACTGAGTTAAAGTGAGTGAAAATACCGTAAAGAGACATCAATGGCTTATGGAACCTCTCTTCATTGAAATTTAGTGAATTAAACCAGACTAAATTTCTGAAACCAGACATTTCTGAAAGTCTAGCTGTAGGCACTCTGGTGAGAAAAATGAGGCTTTCAGATGTGGTTACTGGTTTAAGGTCAAAAAAATGAACTAAGTCTTAAATCATCAGCATATGTCCTCTTTCTGCTCTACCAAGGGCCAGATGTGCTGGAATCAGCTTCCAGAAAAAAAGAATTACACTGGTTTAGGAGTGAAAAAAGCTGATATTTTTTTATCTTTTGCCACCATGCTGAAAAAAAATCTTTATATAGTTCCCCTCTTTAGAATTCTTTAAACGGTAAAGCTTCTTCACAGTGAAAACCAAGTTCTATCAAACTATTGATTATTCTGTAGATTACTTCGTTCAGAGTTGGTAGATAAGTTTGCACATAAAAAACTTTTTTCCTTGGGAGGCCTGTGGTTTCCAAACATAAAGTTTTTTTTTTTTTTTTGCTTTTCTGTAACGCGGTGAAATTAAGAGACTTAATTTGATCAACTGCAAGGAAATAAAACATAACATGACCTAAATTTACTAAACAATGCTTTAAGGCAAGTATTTAAATTAGCAAGAATTGGAATATATGTTTGTTTTTCTCCCATTTTAGCAGTGTTTGTAATCTCTTGAGTGTTGCTCATACTTAGTAACTGAATATTTGTGTCAGGACATCATTTCTCAAAATTGTATTTCCCCCCTGTGGATACAATATTAAATTCATGTAGTAATGCTAATTCACTACTGTTTCATAAACTTCCATGTCCTTTTTTAATCTGGCAAAAGCCTTCTCTCAGGATAATCATTACCCTCTAGCAGTTCTCACTCTCATGCTTGAAGTCGTTACTAGACAATCCTCCGAATAGTACTCCAAACCCATCTAAGTATCATTTAAACATTTTTTTTTAATGGCATTGGAGTTTCTGAATTTCTGTATCTATGAGACAGTGGAAATTCCCCAGAATATGAAATGGAGAAGTTTTTACAGTTTAATTCATATCCAAGTCTGACATTGTTTGAATACCCTCATTCTCATTTTAAATGTGATTTATTTTTACTGACTGACATGGATGCAAGTCACAGATTGTAACTTTTGGAGTTCAGTTGACTCTAGCCTCTGTTGTTATCCCTTTTCTCATCTATTTTTTCCCTCAGTAGAAAGGGAAAGATAGAAAGATAGAAAGTGTTTTATATAATTATCTTTAATAGTGGATGCAGTTAATGGTAGTGGCTCCAAGGATGAGGATAAGTGGATGAACTGAAGTGAATCTCAGTGGCAGAACAGTGGGATTGATGTTGATAGTAGGTGTTGATTGGATGTGAGAGGTGTGGACTGGGGGAAGCCATTCAAATACACTCCTAAGGGTAGTGATTTGCTTATTTGGGGATAAAGCCTTTAGTTTTTCTAACAAAAAGACTACACTTTTTATCTCAGTCCTTTTTATAAATACTTATTTGCTTTTCTTTGGCATAGTTTCCATGGGTGGCATATATCATGACATTCTGATTATGTGATTCCACTTACAGCTTGAATCATCAGATTTGAAGTGACTGGCTACTACAGTTGGGTTTTTTGAAATCTGGAAAATTTGTAAGGTCACTAAAGTGATAGAAGTTTGCTTGGAAAGACCATCTAAAGCACATGTTGATTAGTGACTGCAGAATAAACTGTTTACTCTTCTGCAGTATGCGGATAGAGATAGATAACCACATACGGGAAGATCTTGTGTTGCTCAAGAGACTACAGATAGGGTACATATTGAGAATTTTTGTTTCTGTTTTTGTTTTTGTTCAGTAACACAGTTCTACACAGCATTTAGAACTTCTTCTCTTCTTGTTTAGAAAGTTGGTACCTTTTTATGTCCTAATTTTATTTTTATTTTTTTAATTCTATTTTTTTTAACTTTATTTATTTATTTTGAGAGACAGAGCAAGGGAGGGGCCGCGAGAGAGGGAGAGAGAGAATCCCAAGCAGGCTCCGTGCTGTCAGCACAGAGACCAATGTGGGGCTCGAACTCACAAACCGTGAGATCATAGCCTGAGCCAAAACCAAGAGTTGGATGAATGTTCAACCGACTGAGCCAGGCGCCCACTAATGTTATTTTTTTTTTTTTTTAAATTCAGCAATTTGACCTTGTTTTTATAGCTCTAATTCATGAGAATAATGGGTGTAATTATGGAGCTGTGATTGTTTTAGTTTGTTTTTTGTTTTGCCAACTAATGTTTTGAATAAAACACCATTCAGTTTTCCTGCTTTTGGAGATGAATTTGTAGCATATATGATTCGAAATCTAATGAAGATCTGTTCATCTTTAGTTGTACAATTTATGTGACTGTTCTTAAATGTTGTCCTGTCAGAAATAAAATCATCTTCTGTTGATTTTTAATTAAATCTTATTTAATATCTCTAAGAAAGGACATTAAAGTTTTAAATAAGTAGGTAGTATACATAATCATATAACTGCCGTAATCAGACCTAGTCTTCTAGGACAATAAATAACTTGATTTGTGAACACTGATAAAACATGAAAGTAATCATTTAACTCAATAAAGTCCTACTTTATTGGCAGCCCGTAGAACAGAACCACATTTATAGTTCACAGCTGTCTGTTGAAATGAAAGCATTTTGAAGTGACAAATTTCAATACTTCTCATTTTGTTATTTCATTCTTTAACACATTTTTATTTCTAAAAAGTATTTTAAATTCATTCTATGTCAGAAAATCCTGGTTCACTCCAAACTAAGAAGCTAGTAAATGACACCCTTCTTTCTGACATTTCTAACCTCTGTAAAAAGAAAAAGAAAAAAAAAAAGTATAAAACCCCAAACATCATTGTTACAGCACTGCTCTTTTCCCCCACCCACTTTCTCTCGGCTTTACTCAACAAAAGTAGTAGGAAGTGTTGTTGTTGTTGTTTAGACTGTAGTCCTGTAGAAGTAATTGAGGCACCAAATAATGCTAAGTGCATCTCAGGCTCAGTTCTCACTGCTGAGAACAAAACTGTCAAATACCTTGATCTCAGTGAGCTTGCTCTTTGTTCTCTGTTCCTTTGATGTGTCTCACCTTGGGGACATCCTCCTGGAAGTGTCCTCTCTGAAGAAAGCCTCAAGGAGAAGATGCCCTCGGGTGCGACGTTAGGGCGACATTGACATTTGTACACTCCCTTAGGATTGGGAAAGTGAAACAAAGGCATGGTCAAACAGTAGGATCTTGGAATTACTCATGTCTGGCTTCGAAATTTCAAAATCTGTCTTCCTGTTTTTCTACCCTTCAGACTTCAGCCTGTTACTTAATCTTTCACTTCCTTAGGCTCATATCTAGACTATGACAGGATGGCAGTAATAACTTTCTTAACTAGGGGAAGAGGAGGAATATCTGACTATGTTGGTGTGAACTTGTAAATATGGGAAATGAGTGTGCTTACTCAATTATTGTTACTGTGTTGATCTTAATTGGATTGAAGGGTAAAGAGGAGAGGTTGAAAATCTTATGGGATCATAGGGTTTCCCTGTCTTAAGGACAGAACGTGTCTTACCTGGTTCATTTTGTGGTAGTTGCCATAGCACCTCACATGGTGCTCTTCACCAGTGAGATGTTGGTGGATATTCAGGAACGACTACCCAATGATCGGCCCATTGATCTAGCAGCTTATGTGTTGCAAGCCTTTGAGGGGCTTTATCTTTATGCTGGACATTGGCGTTTGAATCATAGGCCTTTTCAATGGAGGCATTACTGTTGCCTTGAAAAGATACTCATCTGGAGACCTCATGAAAT
This sequence comes from Panthera tigris, assembly GCF_018350195.1. Lineage (NCBI taxonomy): Eukaryota > Metazoa > Chordata > Mammalia > Carnivora > Felidae > Panthera > Panthera tigris. Next base: position 200,973,233 of record NC_056660.1, on the reverse strand, counting down.
TTTCTTTTGAAGATTTTATGTCAAATATGGGAGGCCATTTCTGTTTTTACATTTTACTAGTTTATATTTGACTTAAGACTTTGTTTAAAAATTTTTTTAATTTTTTAAAAAATTTTTTTGCCTTAAGCCTTTGAACTTTCAGGGGCACCTGGGCGACTTAGTCAGTTGAGCGTCCGACTTCAGCTCAGGTCATGATCTTGCTGTTCGTGAATTCGAGCCCCGAGTCGGGCTCTGTGCTAACGGCTGGGAGTCTGGAGCCTGCTTCGGATTCCGTGTCTCCCTCTCTCTCTGTTTCTCTCTCTCTCTCAAAAATAAACAAACATTAAAAAAAAAGACTTTGAACTTTCAAAATATTCTTAATGTAGGGATTGAAGTTTGTTTTTATTTTTTAAGGAAAAATACTGTCATTTGGGGGCACTTACTAGAAAAGAATAATGGATCGCGTCTCTAATTTATTGATTCTGTAAGTTTTTATTAGCATCTCTGTGGCAGGCACTTTGCTGGCAGCTGGGAATGTAACAGCAAGCACAATGAATGGCTAGGTTTCATTATGCAGTCTGGCAAAAGATAGTCAATGAAGTTTCTAAGTACTCTTATACAAAATGTGATATAATAGTTAACAAGATCCCTGTTTTCAACAAAACTGTAATGAAGCGGAGTTGATAAAACTTAGTTTAATGAAGAAATTTGATATAAGTAAGGTATTGTATGATATTGACTTATACGTATAGTAGTATCTCAAAGAAAGGAGAAGCTGCATGGCCCTGAGTGATGTCTTGTATTTTTAAAGTTGACTATAGTTGAGAAGAAAATCAAGAAAGTGAACAGTGACACTAAAAATGGTAGCATTTTTCGGGCACTTACATGTTCCAGTTACACACACACACACACACACACACACACACACACACACACATGTATGTCTCGTACATACTTTGAGTTAACATTTTCAGTTTTGAGCTTTAATTCTTTAAAATCTTGTGTTATCGTTTACTAAAACATTGTAGGGAGTATTTTCCTCCTTTATCTTATCACCTCAATTATACCATAAATGTAATGATAATATTTTGAGAGACTAGGAAGCCATATGACATAAAAATGACAAAGTCTTATAGGAAACTTTTGTGTAATAAATGTAATATAAGAAAGTCCTTATTTAATAGCAGTTAGTGGAGAGAAAATGAGTTTAAAAGAATGAGCTTTTAAAAAGCTTTTGGTATGAAATACAGAGAACAAACTGGAGGTTGCAGAAGGGAGGTGGGTGGGGGGATGGGTGAAACAGAAGAGTGTGAAGAGGATGAAGAGTGCACATGATGAATGGGGCGCCTGGGTGGCTCAGTCGGTTGAGCATCCGACTTCGGCTCAGGTTATGATCTCGTGGTTCATGAGTTCGAGCCCCGCATTGGGCTCTGTGCTGACAGCTCAGAGCCTGGAGCCTGCTTCCGATTCTGTGTCTCCCTCTCTCTCTGCCCCACCCCTGCTTGTGCTCTGTCTCTCTCTGTCTTTCAAAAATGAATAAACATTAAAAAAAAAAGTGTACATGATGAGCACTGAGTAATGTACTGAATCAATGTCATGTACACCTGAAACTAACATAACACTATGCTAATTATACTAGAATTTAAAAAAGGCAAAAAGCTTGTGGTAGGTATTTTAATATTGTTGGCCTTTCGTGTCAGATAATCCCTAGATCCCTCATTGTTCCAAGTGCGGTTCCAACTTTTCATTTCTCTCATCTGTCTTTGAGAGTTTGCAGTGCTGAGGAAGTAAGGCATTTGTTGCCTTTTCTATTCCCGTTTATTCTTAGGGAGAAGGCACAAGCGTCCCAGATTCAGTGTCTGAGCTGGAGCAGTCTTCCGTGTCACATAGGTGGGGAACCTGAGATTTAGAGAAAGAACTTACCCCAGGTTACATAGCCCCCCAGCCCACGCAGGGCCCACACATGGTGTGCAAAGCCACCCTTTCTTACTCCATTCTAATGACTTGTTCACAGCACATGATTTTTCTTGGTGGGGAAAACAAATTTAAAAGGCAAGCCCTCCTCTCCCCACTTCTGATTTTTAGAATCCAATCTTTTTTGCTTATTGTAAAAAAACAGGTCTGAAGAAATGGACTTAGGTTTCCTAATCTTTCATGTCGGAAACCATTAAAAGGTGGGAATGAATTAAAATCGTAATCTGCTTGTTTTAGTGGTGGACTTGGTGAATACAAAACTATGGCTGTGGCAAAATATGCAGAGAGCTTGGACTTCCCTTTATTGCCAAAAGACCAGCGTCCAAAGACTGGTAGAAGAGTAGAATAAGGAAAAGCTTATTTGGTTTTGCATTTCAGCTCAGGAAATTTCTTCCTAGGGAATATAGTACTCATTTTCAGCTTCCCCAGATTTTATCCTGAAGTTCAAAGTCTACTAACTGCCTAAGCCTTATATTTACAGTGCCTCGTCCATGGCCATCCGAGTCAAACACACTGTTATCTTGGACAGCATCTTTGGAATTCTGTGTTCTTCAGCACTCTCTTGACTATTCAGAGAGTACGACCCTATTGGTGGCATTGTACCGATTCGGCCTGCATGCGTGCTTCCCAGTTTTTAAATAATCTGATTGTTTCATTACAGTTCTTACTTTTTCTCCACATCTGACTCGGACCTATTAGAATACTGAAATCTGAGAAGAGTCTAGATCAAGCCATTTGAATTAGTTCGTTTGTTTTTTGAGTAAAGTGGGAGTGAGGAAGTAGAGGGAGGAAGATGGCCCATCCACTGCTACTTAGATAAGAAGGGTCGCATTTGCAAGGATGTTCTCCAACAGCGGCTGTGTTGGCTTTCAGGGACTCAGCCTAAAAGCTGGTTGGGTGGATGTCACCGGGTACATTATGTGGCTTGCTAAGGTGGAATGTGCCCAAAAGCTGGCATGGTAAAAACACTTACGGTTTCAGCCCCTATCACAGTGCTGGGGATCTAGCTCAGCCAGAAACATTCCAGTCACGGTAAGAGTAAATTCACAGTACTTTGCAATGAATTTTCAATAACAGATAACAAATTTGCAGTAACTTTGTTGATGTCCACGGATTAACGCCTCAGTTATTTCACAACTTAGGCTTTTCTTGTATGAGAGTTTCTGTGTTAGATTATGTGAGGTCCCCTCAATTTTATTCTTTGCACTTTTTTAAAGTAATCTCTGTGCCCAACGTGGGGCTCGAACTCAACAACCCCGAGATGAAGAACTGCATACTCTACCGACTGAGCCAGCCAGGCGCCCCTGAACATTGATTCTTTGAACATTAAGTTTCCATATTAAGACGTGAATTATGGGAGAAAGTATCTACTATATAAAGCAGGATTTAAGATTTAGTTGATTATGTATTGAATGAAATGGTTTTGTTGTTGTTATTTTGAACCTTATTTAACGTTTATCTAATTTGCCCTCTTAAACTTACATTAAAACTTTTCCTGTAGCCAGAAGTTGTGTTACGGGTGCATTCCACAGACAGGGTGTCAAATCTGCCTTAGGCTGAAGAGGCTGGCCTACTTCAGCCTTTGAGACTCCAGATACCTCAAAGTCCTTCTCATTCTAGATGGGAGATCTGATATTAATTGATTCCTGTAGCCAGTTCTTATGTGTATATATCCCAGTAATTCTCCTTAGCATATATAGATTCTGATCACCAACTGACTATCAAAAAAAGGCCATTTTAACTGTCTTTTTTCAGATCATAATCAGAAAATACTGCCTATTTTTCTCCATCTTTGAAAAACTACCCTGACCAAGGTATTAATACCTAAGTGAGCACAGAGCCATTTACTTTATTTTAAAGTTTATTTATTTATTTTGAGAGAGAGTGTGTGTGTATGAGCAGGAGAGGGGCAGAGAGAGGGAGAGAGAATCCCAAGCAGGCTCCACATTGTCGGTGCAGAGCCTGATGCGGGGCTTGAACTCATGAACCGAGAGATCATGACCTGAGCCGAAATCAAGAGTCAAACAACCAACTGAGCCACCCAGGCACCCCTTACTTTATTTTCATCTTTACTCCCTAAATGCTCACCTCTAAAGGTATGGTAGCTAACAGCCAGAAGTGGCTTTTGAGCACTTGAAATGTAGTGGAATTGAGATGTGCTCAAAGTATAAACTATGCACCAAATTTCAAAGATTTAGTATAATAAAAGGAATGTGAAATATCTCACAAATAATCTTCCATTGATCACATACTGGAATGACATTATTTTGGATATATTGGGCTAAATATATTATTAAAATGGATTTTTATCTATTTTTTTTTCTTTTAAAAAAAATTTTTTTTTAACGTTTATTTATTTTTGAGACAGAGAGAGAGCATGAACAGGGGAGGAACAGAGAGGGAGGGAGACACAGAATCTGAAACAGAATCCAGGCTCTGAGCTGTCAGCACAGAGCCCGAAGCGGGGCTCGAACTCACAGACCGTGAGATCATGACCTGAGCCGAAGTCGGACGCTTAACCGACCAAGCCACCCAGGCACCCCTATTTTTTTTTTCTTTTTAACATGATAGTTTAAAGTTACATCTGTGGCTTGTAATATTATTTCTTTGGGACAGTGCTGCTTTAAAATAGGAATACAAGAAGAATTGTTTTTTAAAATGGTTTGGGGATGCTGCATCTGTTGATCTGTTTGTAGAGTTGTGGGATTATTTTAGAGCAGTGTAATTTTTAAATTTATAATTACTTAATGGATAACTTCCTTCTAAAGCAAGTGAAAGCTTTAGTATTGCCAATATTATAATCGGGCAGACCACAGATGGCCAGTACAGTCCCTTTATTGCCATTCGGATTATCTTCTCAACACACAGATTGACACTAATGCACACAGTGGAAATGTTTTGGTGGACATTTTTGTTTTAAAAATCGAAAAATGTATACTTTGTAATTATTGTCATGACTGGTACTGTAATGAAGCTTTGCTCTGGGTTTTTTTTTTTTTTTTTTTTATGCTTTGATGAGTTTCTAGACACCAGAGTAAATCGAGGGGTTTTCTACATGTGAGTGAGATGTAGTTTTTCTGCATCTACGTGCCTCACTTGATTATAGGAGAGCAACCACGATAGCTAATTAGCTTGCTTCTCTTTTAATTGCCGTTTCCTAATGTGTGACACAAGTGAGAAAAGAAAAATAATAATTTGATAAAGATGACTGACTTATTTTTAGTTAACTGGGCTCGTTTTCTTTTTAAAATCGGAAAGCTGCAATAAACCATAGAAGAATTGGAAACGTAATTACGTTGAGATAAATTATTGAAAATGAAGTTTTTAAAGCAAGTACTTTATTACTTTCAGAAATAGTTTACTGATTAAGACAGTTGCTCTGTCTCATCATGGCTCAGGAGAATGTGTGATTTTAAAAGTAAAGCATGAAAAGAACATTGGTGATGCCTCTGGCCAAACATTTAGGGACTATTTTCTGTATGTTCTGGCTCAGCTGTGAAGGGTAAAGGGGAGTCCGTTTACTAACAGAAATGGATGAAATAAAGTGATCATCTAGGTATATTATTTCAAGGCACCAGGGTGCAAACTAATTGGAAGATAAACATAATAGAGTTTCTGTAGATACAACATAGAAAAAAGTATAGGTGATAAAGTAAGATATAAGACATATGGAGATTACTAGCTGAGGAACTAAAAAGGCATATGTTTCCAAAGAGTCAGCGGGACAGGCCTGGACTCGATTGTCATCATAAAGTAGCTGCACGTACCTTGTTATGTGTTGTCATTTGTCTGCATTTCCTTAGTATATATTTTTAATTTGGTCTCAGGCAGTGGGTCTTACAATGTGGTTCAGGGTTTAGCTGCATCAGAATTATTGAAGTGCATGCAAAATGTGGATTTCTAAGTCCCACTTCTGAACAATTGAATCCATTTTGCTGGGTGTGATGCCGGGAAATCTGTTTTAGCTTGAATCCCAGGAGCATCCTGAGATCACTGAAGATTAAGGTGCGATAACTTCTGTGAGGTGTCAGAGTGTATATACTTGGCGAACGTTTTCCTGACACGTGAAGTATTCAGCAATAACTAAAATGACCGTGCACCACAAATGTGTTGGGATTGGTATAATATATAACTCTAGCTAGCCCTGAGCAGCATAATGCTGGGATTTACAAAGCACTTTTTGATAATGTGATTGGGGATCCGTAGTCTATATCAGTGATGACATGTCAGTGCTCCGTTTCCTACTTCTTGGGGCTAAGAATACTCTGATTTCTCTTCAGATTGTATACCAATTCTTGGGGCTAAACAAGTCTTTTGTTGGTACAGTATTTTATACTTGTAACACAGTGGCCAGCATATGGGGCATTAATCCTAAGCAAAGTATGCTCTTTACCGTGGTGGTTGCCTGTTGTGACCATGTCAGGGATGGTATCCTTGTCTCAGCCAGGGTTACCTGTGTTACAAAGGAACATCATACACACTGCTTCTGCTGCACTTACAATATTTTTACAGCAAATAGCAAAATGCTGGGACTCAACTGGCTTAAATATGAAGGAACTTTATTATGAAATACCAGCACTACAGTAAGCTGTACTCAGGCATTAAGTGATGTCATCAAGAAACCAGTTATATAGGCTTCATCCTAAGGCTGGTTTTCCACCTGTTTTCAGGATGGCTGCCATTAACAACTGGTATTTTGCTTGCTTACTTGTTCAGATTCAACAGAAGGAGTGAGGGGGACATCTGTCATTTAAACCAGGAATTCAGATCCTTTTCCTGCATTCTTACTGGGCCAATTTGGAACTAAGGATGGGGCCATTTTACTCAACGTCTTGGAAGCAAGAGAAGTGGATACTTGAAAAAAATTAGGATTTTTTTTTTTTTTTCTCCACGAAGGAAGAAGGGACACTGTAAGCAACTAACATTGCCTGTTATATAGACATTTCAGTATATTTCATGACAACTATTACTGGTAACTTGTAAAGTTGGTAATGCAAACTTTACAGATAAGACAGTATAAATGTGATGATATGTAATAGTTGATGAACACTACCTGTATGTTGGGCACCATTCTAAATACTTTTAATATATTAACTCATTTAATACTGAGAGCAGTCTGCTAAATGAAATACTACTGCTATATCTATTTAATGGATCAGGAAACTGGGACATAGGGAAATTAAGTGACTTGTCCCAGGTAACTTAAGGAGGAAGCAGCAGGTAGGGATTTGAACTTTCAGACTGGCTCGAGCTAACTCTCCTACCTGCTACCATATGGCTGTCAGAACAGGTGCTGGATGATGTCAGTCAGCTTGCATTGAATATGGTCTTTGAGAACTGAAGAGTCACGGTATTCATGAATCAAGGTTATTATCTTTTTTAAAAGTTTTTACTTATTTATTTTTAGAGGGAGAGAATCCCAAGCAGGCTCTGTGCTACCAGTGCAGAGCCCCACTCAGGGCTCAAACTCACGAACCGTGAGATCATAACCTGAGCCGAAATCAAGAGTCGGATGGACGCTTAACTGACTGAGCCACCCAGGAGCCCCTGAATCCAGGTTATTGTTACAGCTCTACAGCTTGCTCCTGTAGGTGCTACAATAATTTCAAAGTGAAATAGAGTGATTATTCAAACCAGAGGTAATAATAGTAGCAATAAAGTAATGATAATGATGATGATAATAATAAATTAACCTATGTTTCAAATATAAACCCCTCACAGTGAACTTATCTTTATGATTTCACCATTATCTGGGATAGGTGACTGTTAAATTTCCTAAAACCATGCGTTCATTTCTCCCACCTTTGCATTCATTAAGCATGATATTCATTTAGTCAACCAACATGTGCGTTTCTCTAAGTATAATGGTCTATGTAACAGTGATTTCAAGGGTAAATAGACATAGCAACTTTGCTTTTAAAAAATTGATGGTCTGATTAAAGAAAAACAACAGGTAAACACATAGATCTAAGATAGAGTAAAGATTACTGAAGTAAAAGAATGGAGAAGCTATCACAGAGACAAGAGGTCTGCAGGTTGTTGGGAAATGTCAAAAGTTTGGAAATGTTCTTGGACAAAAAAAGATTCTGGAAGATGAAGTGGGTAGACCCAATTAGGAGGATTAGAAAAAAGCATTTAAGTGAAGAGCATTTACAATGGCACTGGGAACTGAAGAGCTTCTTATTACTTTTTTGAAGTTTATTTATTTTTTGAGAGAGAGAGAGAGAGAGAGAGACCATGAGCCAGGGAGGGGTAGAGAGAGGGAGAGAGAATCCCACAGCACAGAGCTTGAACTCAGGGCTTGAACTCAAACCATGAGATCTTGACCTGAGCTGAAACCAAGAGCTGGACGCTTAACTGATTGAGCCACCCAGGTGACCCAAACCAAAGAACTTATATGTTTGGTAAATATAAGTGAAGCGCACTGTTAGGTTCTGAAAAAAGGATTGAGAGGATGGTTGTAGGAGTTTAGGTTAGACAAGTATTTTTGGAATGTTGAAATTTTTAAGATTCATTGAATTTTATTTCATTTATTTTTATTTTTTATTTTTTTAGAAGGAAAGAGTTTGTGTGAGTGAGGGAGAGGGGCAGAGGGAGAAAGAGAGAATCTTGAGCAAGCTCCACATTCAGCTCAGAGCCCAGCGTGGAGCTGCTTCCCATGACCTGGGATCATGACCTGAGTGAGCAGAATTCAAGAGTTGGGCACTCAACCGACTAAACCACCCAGGTGCCCCAAGATTCATTGAATTCTAAATCTTTAAGATTGGGCACCTGGATGGCTCAGTTGAGCATCTGACTCTTGATTTCGGCTCAGGTCATGATCCCAGGTTGTGGGATCGAGCCCCGAGTTGGGCTCCACTCTGAGCATGGAGCCTGCTTAATATGCTTGCGCACGTGCACGTGCTCTCCCTCTCTCTGAAATTAAATAAATAAATAAGCAAACAAATAGTTAAATCTTCAAGATACACTTGTTTCTGTATCAGTTTGTGGCTCAGAAAGTGTAAAAACACCTTTAACTTCTTGATTTTTAGTTTAGATTTAGAATCTTTATTCGTTCAAGACCACTGATATTTGGTAGAACAGATAAATTTGGGATTGTTAGCCATATTGTCACGTCCTCACTGCATGTAAGTAAAAGAATTCTTTAATATTGGATGTGTTTCAAAGTACTGAAGAAGTGTGTTATTTGAAGAAAATCATTAATAAATAATTTTATGTTCAGAGTGAAGACCCTGAATTATTCACTTTACACATATATTTTGATTACAGCATACCAGAAATTTCTTTTCCAGAAGACATGATATATATTTATTTAAAAAAAAATTTAATGTTTATTTATTTTTGAGAGACAGAGCACAAGCAGAGAGTGGACAGAGAGAGAGGGAGACACAGAATTCGAAGCAAACTTCAGGCTCCAAGCTGTCAGCACATAGCCTGACTGGGGTTCGAACCCATGAACTGTGAGACCAGGACCTGAGCCGAAGTCAGATGCTTAGCCGACTGAGCCACCCAGGCGCCCCTATATTTACTTTTAAACCCTTGGATTACCCTATATCAATTTTGTTGTAGTGGAATTATTGTATTCCAGTGTCATGTGGTTGTTTCAGATTAGTAAAGGTATTAATTTTATTGAGCATCTTTGTATGTCTCTTTATATACTTGAACTAGATTCTCTCTTGGGTATATTTTAAAAGTGGAATTGTTGGGTTAAGATTGGCTGATACTCAAAAATTGCTTTCTAAATTGGTTGTATTTAATTTATACTTCAGGTAGAATGAAAGTCACCATTTCCCTCACTCTTGCCAGTAGTTTATGTTACATTTTAAAGTCCATATCAATATTATAGTGTTGAGGTGCCTGAGTGGCTCAGTCGGTTAGGCAGCTGACTTTTGATTTCAGCTCAGGTCATGATCTAACAGTTGTGAGATCGAACTGTGCATAGGGCTTAAGATTCCCTCTTTCCCCTCTGCCTCTCTCCCCCTCCCATTTGTGCTCTCTCTCTCTCTCTCTGTCTCTCTCTCTCTCTCTCTCTCTCAAAAGAAAAATTAAAAAAAAGGAGTGTTAAATCATATTCCATTGTTATTTTAATTTGCATATACTAATTATTACTGAGTTGGAACATTTGTTTTCAAGTTCATTTATTTGTTTTGAGAGAGGGAGAGAGTGAGCAAAGGAGGGGCAGAGAGAGGAGAGAGAGAATCCCAAGCAGGTTCCACACTCCCATGCAGGAGCTTGACGAGGTGCTTGATCCCTCGACCTGTGAGATCATGACCCAAGCCTAAATCAAGAGTCACTTGCTCAATCGACTGAGCCACCCAGGCACCCCAAGTTGGAACATTTCTTAAGTTTGTTGAAAGTTTAAAACTTTATTTCTGTGAAGTTTTATGTTATTTTACATATCTTTTATTGGTTTTAAGTATTTTCTTAATTATCTTTAGAAATTTTGTTCTGAATAGTTGGTTTATGGGATGGAAAACTTTTCACGTCTGGTATCAATTTTCGTTTCCCTGAAAAATCTTTTAATCCTCTTCCTATCCCATTTGGTTATGTCTGGAGTCTTTTGATTGTAAACTTCTTGTGGTGGTTAATGTCAGAAACAAACCTGCTTGATAATTTCAGTGGTTAGGACCAGGGTTTCGAGTCGAAAAGTTTCAGTTTGAATATAGGCTCCTCATGATCTTGAGTAGTTAATCTCTCCGATTTCTACGTAGAAACAATAACCTGCTGTATGTAGTAAAGTCACACAAACACAAATCCTTAATTCAGAGCTCAGAACTGTACCCGCAATAAATGGATGCGATAATAAGGAAAAACAACATCAGTACTTAAAAAAAATTTTTTTTTAACGTTTATTTATTATTGAGAGACAGACAGAGCATGAGCAGGGGAGGGGCAGAGAGAGGAGGAGACACAAAATCCGAGGCAGGCTCCAGGCTCTGAACTGTCAGCACAGAGCCCGACGCGGGGCTGGAAATCACAAACCGTGAGATCATGACCTGAGCCAAAGTTGGACGCTCAACCGACTGAGCCACCCAGGCGCGCCCATCAGTACTTTCCATTTTGTCAAATGCTTTATGCTTTCAGAGTGCTTTTATTTAAATAAAATGTGGTTAATCTGAGCATTTCCTAATTCATATTTTAATAGTCCATTGTGCTCCTAGTAGCATAGAGTGATTGATTTCTGCAGTTTCCATATACTGGAATGCATATGTCTTACTTATGAAATCATTACTCAAGGGTTTCATAATTTACACAGAAATCTATATAGCTGCTTTTTTTACTGGGTAGTCTTTTCTAAGTGTTAGATTTGCATGTATTTATGTAGTTCACTAAGTCAGTATGTTCTTTGTGAATGGATATATAAAATCTCTTTATACACATTTATAAGAGCATTTATTGATTTAATAAATCAGACACTTGTCAACCAGGCATCAGTGTGAATTGTCGTTTATGTATAATGTAAGCATGTGCCTTAGAGTACATAATTCATCATTCAATTAACATAAATATATGAGTAGTCAGTATTTACCTCCCATGGCCCAAATCCTGCAGGAAAGAAACTTTCTTTGATATATAGAAGTTACAGTTGTTGTTCATTTGATGATGCTCTTAGTGTGTTTTTGTATTTTTTGCAGTGTTTTAAATTTAGATTTTTTGATGCTCATTTCACCGCAATAATTAAATAGACTTAACAGCTCGTTAGAATGCATAATTTTTTCTCAAAAACAATGCAGTAATTGCTGAAGGTTTGATTAAAATTCTTGATTAAAATTCATCAAAAACCTACTTAATGTCTGAATGTAATATTTGAATGATTTTAAAACTTGATCTTTGGAATGTATTCTTGAAGGGCAAGAGAGATTGATTGATTGACTGATTGATTAGGGGACATATTCTACTGCTTTTCAGGGAACAGTAGCCAAGTGTAGACACCATACTACTTGCCAAGATTGTCTTCTGAAAGCAGTCTTTTGACTGCTTCTTTTGGATTTGAATGAATGGTGGTTTTATCCTGCTTTTCTTTGCTCTTATCTGTTTTTGGTATCAGTGGGGAGTTTTCTTAAAACTCTGTTTTCATTGAAGTAAATGCATATTTAATTACAAAATCAGACAGTATGAGCTCATGATCAATATGTTTACTATATTTTAAAATAATTCACTTTAACTGCTCTTTATGGATTTATCCATTTTAGACAGTTTTTGTTGAATACATGTTATATTAGTATTTATCTCTCTTTTGTCTCTTTACCCTATAATCTCGATATAGCCATTTCACAATTTTTGGTTGCATGAATAATCAACATTATATTTACAGTGACTGTATTATTATAACTATATATATACATATATATAGTATATATACATATGTATACATATATACATATATACATACATATACATACTATATACATATATATAACTATATAACAATTTTTTATTTTTCCTAGAGTTAAAAATTGCCTATGAATTTTTTTCCACTAGCTTTTATTTGACTATATATCAATTATTTTTTTAAAAAACTATTTTAGAACATTTGTCATGGCTGTCAGTAATTTTCCCAAATGGTCAAAAACATAAAATAAATTATCAGTGACTTATCCCTTCCCACTTCCTGTCTTTTCTTGAAGCCTCCTTTTTTCTTGAGTCTGACCTATATTCTCTGTGGATTTGATATGTTATTTTAGGACATATATTCTTTCAGCTGCCAGAAAAAGTTTTTGTTGAAAGTCATTTTCTTGAGTCTGGGAATGTCTAAAAAAACTTGATTTGATCCTCATTTTAATTGACAGATTTAGAAGGTATGGAATTCTGGCTTAGAACTCATTGGTCCTCATAATTTTGTGGACGTTGCTCCATAGTGTTACAGTGCCAGTGCTTTTGTGTAATTCAGTATCTTCCTGATCGTAATTTCTTTAGATGTAACCTGTCTTTGTATCTTTCTGGAAGCTTTTCAGAACTTTCTTATCCTTAAAGTTTAGAAATTACCAATGATGTGGTTAGGAGTAGACTTTAAAAAAAAAAAAAACAAAACTGACTTGGAACTCACAGCCAGTGTTTTTAATGTGGAGGCCCCCTTTTTTTCCTAGGAAATTGTTTTGTCTTATGTTTTTGATAATATTTCTTCACCTCCTCCAACTCCTTTTTTTAATGAGCCTCTGTGTTTCTGTGTTTTCATCTTTTCCATGTCTTTATCTCTTTATTCTGCCATTTCAAGGTTTCCTCAATTTGATCTTCCGGCTCTTTTGTTGAATTTTAATTGCCAGTATATTGTTTTTATTTCCAGGGTTCTTTCTTAATTTTTTATTATTTTCCTTTTGAAAATACTAAAATATTTTCTTCTTATTTTATGTACGGATCACACTCAGTTTATAGTGGGATTACATCCCAACAAACCCATCATGAATTGAAAATATTGTAAGTTGAAAATGCATTTAATGCACCTAGCCTGCTGAACATCATTAACTTAGCTTTGCCTACCTTAAATGTGCTCAGAACACATACATTAGCCTATAGTTGGCCCAAATCATCTAACACAATGCTCTATTTTATAATAAAGTATCTTCTGTAATTTATTGGATACTGTCTGTACTGAAAGTGAAAAGCAGAATGAGAACAGATGGTTGTAAGTATTGGTTGTTTACCCAGATGATCGCATGGCTAACTGGGACTTGCAGGCTCACTGTTACTGCCCAAGCATCACGAGAGAATATCGTTCTGCATATGGTGAGCCTGGGAAAAGATCCACGTTCAAAATTCCAAGTATGGTTTCTACTGAATGCTTATCACTTTGGCACCATTGTAAAGCCCCAAAATTGTAAGTAGAACCATTGTAAGTCAGAGACCATTTGTACTTAAAATCTGTATTTCTCTATATCAACTTAGTTTCTTCTACTTCCTTTACTGTTTCTGTTTTCTCCAGGTTTCCTTTTTTGTTTGTTTTGGTCTCCTACATTCCTGTTGGAGGCTTTTCTCAAATGTCTAGTGATCTTTGCCTGTTGACATTCAAGAGTAAGGCATCGGGTAGACTATAGTGATCCTATAAGCAAGCATGATGGGAAGAGGCAACAATAATCCGTGTAACTCCAGCATGCAGTAGCCACATGGTTGAGAGGACTGTCATCTCAGGACTCATCCAGAAAGAACAGTGTCATTAAGCCCTACCACTGTTGCTAAATATAAAAGAAAGGGAAAAATGGAGATATAGAAAGGCCAAGAGACCAAGAGAGAGAAATGAAGACAGACTAAGAGTCAAAGATGAGTGGATGGATTGTAAGGGTTTGTGTACGAGTGTGTATACAGGAGGAGAGGGAAGTGGGGGAGGGAGAGAGAGAGAGAGAGAGAGAGAGAGAGAGAGAGAGAGAATACATGATAATGATAATGATAATATATATTCAGGGATGTTTGTGAAATGAACTTAATGACCCTTCAATAGAGATGAGCTGTGTGCAGATTTTGGTAGAAAAAGAATGGCAATGAGGGAAAAGTCACATTAGTAATTATCTGGGGTTAATTATTTATTGTGTTTTTATTTCATTACAGCATTATTCTTAAAATACTCCTTTCTCAGATATTTACAGGTGATCAAATGAGCACCTGAGGTATAAATTGAATTTTTTTTTTACATTTCATGGATCTTTGCTTAGATTCTGTCTTTTACTAATTTTTATCTCTATTTTGGGATTATTTATGAGGCAGCGGTTGCTGGTGCCTTGGTACTTTATAATAGCAATAGTAATAGAGAAGTACTCTCATACTTCTTATTTATATTCTTTTAAAAAGATTCTTCTCTTAGAAGAATCAGAGATTAGAATGGATTCAACACCCAATGGTATCCAGATCTCATTGAGTCCTGCTAATTCTCATTTTTGTAACTACTCCTTTGTTCTGGTAAGAACCTTTTTAGAGAAAGATAAGGAACAGCTTGTTTTTGTGTGTTTTCATGTGCTCCTTAATGGCGCACAGATTCTTGGATTTCATCTTTTTCAGAATGTCAATATTTAAGTATAAGGTATTTAGCAGTGTAACTCTGCTGTTGACTTTTGAAACAACATAATTTTGTTTACATGTCTGTAGCCCACGTATTTGATGGAAAATTATTATATCTGAGATGTTCTGGTTTGAATGAACCTTGGTGTATCCACCTCTATCTCTTACCTTGTTTCTGTCTATATATCATATATTCACATACACGTATACGTGTGTGGTATATATACACTCAAATATATGTATTCAAATGTTTCCTGGCATCAGAATATATAAGTATGTGTAGCTACTTTTTAGAAAGTGAATGGTTTCTTGTTATTGATCGTCTATAAAATGGCATATTGATTCCTTCTTTGGTGAACATGGCTGTATTTATGTATCTTTCCTCCCTTATCCTGCCTCCTTAGAGCTTGGTAATTTGGCCAGTAACAGAGCTAACTTTTCTGACACCATTTGTTTCTCACGTTTCGAACATTATTGTCTATCAGACATAGATTCCTACCTTTCTCCATGCAAAGAGAAAACCAGTTTTTGTTCACAAAATCACCCTTAGTGAAAATGAGTGGAAAACAAATTAGTTTAATCCAATTGTGTACCTTGTTCCTCTTGCCCACCTTCCCCTTCCTCCCTATCCTGATTGATTCATGGCTGGCTGTAGGATGCACATCTGGCTTCTAAAAGGAGTTTGCTGGAAGTGACTCCTATGCTGTTAAGAAGGAAACACACAGGAAGCCTTTAGACATTCTCATGTCTGGATGTAATGTTGGGACTGCAGCAGCCACCTTGTGCACCACACAGGAAGTTAACCCAAAGGTGAAACTTGGTATATCCTAAGAGAGAAAAGATGGGAAAAACTTGAGTCCTTGATGACATTGTTGAGCTGCTGAATTAAACAATTAAACAGTGGTGGAGTACTTCACTCTTACCCCCCATCCCCAACACCTGTACTCCCAACATACATTTCTATACTTTTTAAATGTAAGATAATCATGGTTTTATTTTTAAAGTCGGTTCAGTTTGGACTTTTGACACTTGGCAGCCAAAAGCATCTTTGGTGAAACATTATTACTGGTTTACCTTTTATTGCTGTTTTCTGTAGTGATTATTAATAGACCTGCTAACCCTCTTTTGGCTTTAAAGCCAGTGGAGTGAATGATAACCAGGTTATTATTTATCTAGCATCATTGCAATTATGATAAGCCTTTGGAGAAGTAAAAATCTAAAGGGTTTTTCTGCAAAATTGATCTATCTACTTCCCGAAGGATCTTATTACTTCTTCTGTCTCTGACAAATACATATATTACAGTATGATTTTCTTCTTTATCAATTGTAAGTTGTATTAATCTTCACTTTGTGCAAGATGGTTTGAAATGGACTACAAAGTTGAATGGCAAAAACTAAATTATGTCCAAAACAATAAGAACAAACAATGCATGCTCACCTTTGGCTGTTGATTACCATTTTGTAGACTTATCCAAGCTATACATTTAGAAATAGATATTTGGCATTTCATTAAAAGCAAAGAACTTTTGGAAAAGGTTTTCTGTTTCTCCACAGTGAATATATTCTGATTTGTGAAGCACATATAAAACAACAAAATGTTCATGTTTTTCATTCTCTGATTATTGTTGATTGCAGAAACAAAATAAACAGGAACATTTTGGAATCTATTCAACCTCATATTGATTTTATGTTAATCTATGGAGATATTTTAAGAAGCATACAAAATGGTAGCAGTAATTAAAGATTCTTGGCAAAACAACTTACCAGGTTTTTAAATAACTGCCGTTTGTTACTTCTTCACTTATTCATTCAATAAGCCCCGACTGAGGACCAGGCTCTACAGGCCACCCTGAGTATGGAGAAATCCCAGGCCTCAAGACACTCACAGGTCAAGGGCCAGATAAAGAGGCAGACGTTACAGTGTATTCTGATTTTACAAGTGACAGTATGGACAAATAGGGAACCATCGGAGCATAAAGGATGGGGACCAAATACAGAGTTGGAGAAGAAGGAAAGTGTTTATACTGGTGTAAGGAATATTTAGAACTGGAAAGTGGGAGGCACAGAAAGTGTTTCTAAAGTTCTTATGTTAATATTGTGCTTGATGTTTATCATGTTTTTATGTTCATGGCAAGAGATTTATGTAATAAATTCATTGCAGTCATATCATAGTAATAACAACAGCTAAAATTTGCTGAGTGTTTACCAGAGTGGTTAAGAGCACGCGGATGGGATTTTGAATCCCCCTTCTTTTTTTTTTTTTTTTGTCTTTAATGTTTATTTTTTGAGAGAGAGAGAGAGAGAGAGCGCAAGCGGGAGAGGGGCAGAGAGAGAGAGACACACACACAGAATCTGAAGCAGGCTCCAGGCTCTGAGCTGTCAGCACAGAACCCAGTGCGGGGCTTGAACCCATGAACTGTGAGATCATGACCCGAACCGAAGTCAGACACTTAACCCACTGAGCCACCCAGGCGCCCCTTGAGTCCCCCTTCTGTAAGATGCGTGCTGTGTGACGTCAGGTATAGGAATTGTGCTATACGTTTCTCAAGATGGTAGTATGTGTGTCATAGGGCTGTTGTGAGGTTGTTAAATCTCTAAGGGATTAAGAAAAGTCCTTGGCATTTCTTGAGTGCTCAATAAACTTTAGCTATTATTGCTATTATTGGGATAATCTCACGTAATGTTTTCAGTAATCTGACAAGGTAATGCGGTCGAAGGAGTAATGGCCACCACATGTCCACATCCTAATCCTTGGGCCAGTGAATATGTTCCCTTACACGATACGACGTCTTTTGAGAATGTGATTAGATCAAGATTTTGAGATGGGGAGATTATCCTAGATGACCGTAGTGAGCCCAGGGTAATTACAAAGATCCTTACAAGAAGCAGGAGAGTCAGAGTAGCCGATGTAATAAAGGCAGCAGAAGGGGAGAGTCCGGGGTTTGGAGCTGCTGGGCTGTTTACTGTGAGGGTGGAAGAAAGCACCATGAGCCAAGGAACGTAGGCAGCCTCTGGAAGCTGGAAATGCAGACACCTGATTTTTGCCTCAAACCCCTAGGGGGAATGTGGCCCTGCTGACAACCCCATTTTGGCTTGGTCACACTCATTTTGAAATTGTGGCATCTGGGAATACAAGATAATAATAAATTTGTATCAGTTCAGGCCACTGAGTTTGCGGTAGTTTGTTATGGCAGCAGTAGAAAACAAATGCAGATTTTACAGATGAAGAAACGAGCTCTGGGAAATGAAGTTTCTGGCAGGGTTCCTGGAGGCTCTGGGGTGTGAGGAGGAGGGCTTGAAGGCTGATAGGCCTTCCCATGGAAGTAGTCACCGGGGAGGGACTTGGGCCTACAGTTGTGTATAGCCTGCAGCCAGCTGGTTTTAAGCCTCCCTCCAGCTTACTGTGCCTGAGGTCCTGAACCTCTCCGGTGCCTTAAGATGGCAAACGGCCTCTCTTCTCGTGAGGTCCATTCTTGCAGGTAGCCCACTACTTACCTCTTCCACTCTCCTAATTTACTTAACTTTTTTCAAAAGTGTTGGAAAGTTTCTTTCCACTGATGGCTCTTCTTTTCTTCCTGTCCTTGTGAATTTATGCCCACACCTCCCCCTTCCTTCGCTCTCATTTTGGTAAGGGTTCATCAGGAAACCGAAATCACTGGTCAGCCAAGCACGGTCCACCCGAGCAGCATGTTAATTTTTGACCTGTGGCAGGGCCTCCTTTCCTTTCAGCTCCCTCAAAAGACTGCAAACAGTAGCATGAATTCAGCCAAGACTAGCACAGTCGAAAATGTCTCACGCGGTCTTCATGAAAGCACCCACAATTCTTGCTCTCTTTAGTAATCTTTCCATGCAGCCTTTTTTTATTCAAATACAATTAACTCCATATAATCTTAATGGTGGAACAGTGGGTAGGAGAGAAAATGCTCCTTACACACCCTGCCAAAATAGTCATAATGAATAAATTTCATAACTTTGGACAAATTTTTATGAATTCTCTTATATTTTTATGTGTTTTCTAGGAATTTACTCATAACTTCCATGAATTCCTTCTCTCTCCACGAATTCCTTCACACTTCTCTGGCTGTGTGTATATCAGTGTCCTCATATTCATCAAGACCTCTTCTAAAAATGAAACGTTGCAAATAAAGATGACCAAAATCGGTCACTTCGCGAGGAAAAAACAATGTGATTTCACCAAAATTTTTAAATGTTTCTTTTTAAACAGTTATTCAGACCACTGTGTTACATGTTACATGTAACAAGGGGACCCAGTAAATATGAACTAAGAGAATATTTTAAAAAGCTAGCATTTAAATTAAAATACACAGCATGTCTACCTCTTAACTTATATTAGCAAATTCCTGTGCTGCACGTGAGTGGAAATTGTAACCGTTAGGCCTTCACGGCACAGAAAGGGCCAGGGTTGCCTTCTCATTCTCATGTAATGTATGAGACCGATTCAAGTTTTTTTCATCTGTTCTTTAAAGCTGAACACTAGATTACATCTTTATTGTAAGTTTTTGGTTCCCAGCTTTCTTCCTGTAATTCCATCCCTCTTTAACTCCTGCTTGTGAAAGTATAGTTGAATGCATGAAACCGACATTGTAGCAAGAATCTCAAATTTATCATGCCTTATAAAAATGAGTAATTCTGTCCTGATCTTTGACATGTTTCAAAATGGCTATATATGAGACCCTTGGGCTTCCGAAACACGGAGACCAAGAATCGTCAAATTGGAACCTTTTGTGAAGAAAAGAAGCTGTTATTCCGTACTTTATTTAGACTTCTGTGAAGTTACAAAGGAAGACAGCTTGATGATGTTGCACAGAACTTTCTAAGTGAGATAATAATTAATACGACTTAGGGTGGGTCTGATTTAATAGTTGTGTCAATACAGTGAATGTCATGGGTTTTTACTTGCTCATCAAAGAGGCTCTGCAACAGTAGATTCTCAGATTAAAGAAATTGGGTAAAATGTTCAGTTCCTTGCTACTAGGGAATGTAAGCTGTGTTTTAATAAATATATTGCAAGTTTATGGCGTGTTTTCATTACCTTTATTAGTTCATTTGACAAGTAGCAATTGCATACACTCTGCGCATCAGCCACTGTCCTTAGTGCTGTGTGCACAGCAGTGAACAACGCAAGGTAGGTAGGGGTAAGGTCATGTCAGGCATTTCTCAAGAAATTCGAATTTTATTCTGACTACAGGGGAGGCCATTGGAGAGTTTTAAGCAAGAAAGTTACATAATTTGTAAATATGTAAATGACTTACATAATTTATAAACAGAGCACTTTGGCTTCTCTGCATACCACGGGTAACTTGGGAGAAGCAAAGAGCGAGTTAGTTGGAAGATGGGATGGAGGCATTACCAACGTTCAGGGGAAAGATGATGGTAGCTTGCCTTGGGGTTAGAGAAGAGGAAGTGCAGAGCAATGTATAGCTTCCAAAAGTGGTGTCAGATGTGGGGGCGGGTGAGGGAAGGAAAGAGTAATCATGATTGCCTGGTTTTTGGCTTGAGCAAGTATTTAGATGGTAAAGATAGAGAAATCTGGAAAGGAGCAGGTTTGGGAAGTAGGGTAGGGAATCAACAGCTAGGTCAGATAGGAAGTTAGATTTTTACTGTGGAGTTTTAAGTGTGAAGTCAGGGTAAGAAGGATGGATTTGGAGTTTATTGAAATACAGGTGATATTTAAAGCCCAGGAACAGATGATGTAACATTTATGCAGATAAAAAAGAGAATGCAAGACTGAGCCCTGGCACATTCTATAATTTAGAGGTCAAGCACGATGATGGATTCAGCAATTGATACTAAAGGAAGGAGTGTAGACATAGAAACCAAGATAGAGTATGGTGTCATGGAAGCCACGGAAGAAAGTGTGGCCCGGAAGGGAACATCATTGACTGTCCAGTGCTCATGAGAGTACAGCAGTGATATAAGTGACCATTGGATTTGGGGTTATGGAGGTCATTGATTATATTAACAAGACATTGATAGTAGCTCAGAAAAATTACAGTAGATTATACTAGAGTGTGTTTGGATGCTGATGGAAATGATCCAAGAGGTAAGGAGAATTTGATGATGACAGACAGGGCGATTTCACACATGAAGTTGTCAAATTGAGAGTATAATTTTTGAGAAATTATATAGTTGTGACCAGTGGAAATTGATTTTAACATCTGGGAGTTTGACCATCGTAAGAACGTTGGTAAAACTTAATGGATTTTCTAAATTTTGATAGTGATACACAGATAAATTTACCTTAATTACTTTTTTCTCCCAAAGAAGTAATCTTGTGTAATGTCTTTTTTTTTTTTTTAAGGATAACAGCTCTTTAAAAAATTTTTTTTGATGTTTATTCATTTTTGAGAAAAAGAGAGACGGAGCATGAGTGGGAGAGGGGCAGAGAGAGAGGAAGACACAGAATATGAAGCAGGCTCCAGGTTCTGAGCTGTCAGCACAGAGCCAGATGTGGGGTCTGAACCCATGAACCGCAAGATCATGACCTGAGCCGAAGTCAGACACTTAACCAACTGAGCCACCCAGGTGCCCTTATGTCTTCTTGATAAAAAAACAAGAGACGTATTATTGAATAAATAGAAAATGCTTTGAAAACCATGGAGAAAGCTTATGTATTTTTTTAATCTTTAAAGTATGACAACAGGACTTTGGACAGAGAATATTGTCAGTATTTTGGTTGTTTGTTGTAGACTTTAAGAAAAATCATATTAAAATGTGTATCCTTTTCCCTCTCAGAAGTTAAGTAGTTTAAAGATAAAGAGGGAAATTATGGAAATAAATACTTTCACAGCTTCTCCAGAGAAATAAAACCCCTTGGAAACAAAACATGCAAGTACATCCTCAGAAATGATTTTCATCACAAGTCAGAGTCTGCTATAGATCAGTTTCATATGCCAGCACCTGAACTTTTAAGAGACTTAACCCGTAGTGTCTTAATTTTTTGTTTAAGTTTATTTCTTTATTTTGAGAGAGAGAGAGAGTGAGTGCGCGTGCACATGTGAGTAGGGGAGGGGCAGAAAGAGAGAGGGAGAGAGAGTCCCAAGCAGGCTCTGTGCTGTCAGTGTAGAGCCCTACCTGGGGCTCAGTCCCATGAAACAGGACATCATGACTGGAGCCGGAGTCAGACACTTAACCAACGGAGCCACCCAGGCACCCCCTGTAGTGTCTTCTCAGGTATAAGTGTTACAAACTATAAAATCATCAGGCACGTTATTTGAAAATATTTGACATATTTCTATCCTTTTTACCTTTCAAAAGGAACATGTTTAGGAAATCTTCCTTTTATTGCTCCAAAAGTGTACTTTGCATTGCTTACATTATGAGAGACATTAAGCTAACTCAGGCAGTTGTTTTGCATTCAGTAGGGATCTAGGCCATGTGTCAAGGGAAGTTGTGTGTTTGGGGCCCCACTTACCCCTCTTGTTTTCAGTTCCTCAGGCTCCAAAGTCTTCACATGGCAATTTGGCTGCAATTAAGAAAAAGCCCATAATACCATTGGCTTGCATGAGAAGTTTTTTTTTTTCCTTCTCACGTAGGTCTTTCAGGGCTGGTCTGCTCTGGGACTCAGGCCCTTCCGGCTCGTCCCTTCCTTATGGCGCAAGGTAGTACCCCTGTTCCTGACAACAGGGAAAAATGGAGAAAGACAGCAGCAAAGGTACATATACCAGCTGCCTCTTACAGGAGGGTCCCAGAACCTGTTACCAGATACTTTTGTGTATACCATATTGACCAGAACGTGATCATATCATAATTCCTGGTTCCGGGAGAAACTGGAGCACAGGGTCTTGATTTGGGGCAGGCATGTTCCAAAGCTAAGCATCAGATTTCTATAGAAAAGGGTCTGAATAAATATTGGGGCCAAAAAGCAGTATCTGGCACACCCTGACACACCAAGGTCTGTATTTCCATGAAATAGACCATGCTTTTGAGATCATCTTTCCTTTTTCCCTTCCCCTCACCCTTGCTCTTTGACATGGATCTTTGGTATTGAGAAAATGGCTTCCCTTCCTCCTAGCCAAGCTGTGCTAGGGTGCAACTCTTACTGGGCAGAGTCCGGACTAGATCATGGCTCTCTTGGGAGCCCTTAGCCTGGAGCCCTTTTGCTGCACACAGTTTGCACAGCGGTACATGGCCGTCCTGTTTCCTTGCTCTAACATCTCTTCTGTGTCCTCAGCGTCTTGTGGGGAGAAGAGCGGTGTAATGATCTAATAAAGCGATTCACCTGAAGTAAAAATAATTGGTGTTTTACCGTCTGCAGGGGTTATATATGAAATATTTTTGATTTGGAATAAAACTCTTCCGGTCCTTTAATATCCCTGTGTCCAAAACTTTTCAGTAGCGGTTTTCCTGCTCTTAAGAGAAGTCTGTCTCTTTTGTTAGCAGCAGTGGGTGCCTCCCGTGTTTCAGAAAACATGCCATTTACACACCAGTGGGGGCAGGAAGCTAAACCTGTGTGTGTGTGTGTGTGTGTGTGTGTGTGTGTGTGTGTGTGTTAGAGGTAGTCTTGGCTTTTGTGAAGCAGTCATACCCTGATAGATGATTTCTTGAAATATGAAAATTGGCCAGCTGTTTAAGAAGCATTAAGCTAATTGTGGCTTGTGTTACAGTCCTTGCATTCAGTAATTTATCTCAGAGTGTGTCTGAGAAATGACGTTTTGCTCCCCCAAGGAATCTCTATGCCCAATGTGAGGTTTGACCCCGAGATCAAGAGTCACATGTTCTACCGACTGAGCCAGCTAGGCACCCCCAGAACTGACATTCTTGAGAGACCATTCAGTTCACTGAATCCTCCCATTTTCCCTGAAATCCTGAAGTCAAGTACCTGTGACTTCTTAACTAGTTGTATTGTTCTGTGCCTTCCTTTGTCTGTGGTTAATTAGTTCAGACAGGGAGGAGTATAGTGGAAATAGCCTGTACTAATAGGGGGATGAGATGGACACTATCTCGTGGCTGAATCTTTTTCCTTCTTTGGTAACTTTGTAGATGTTTTTTGAACACAATAGGGTCTTAGCCAGAAGGGGTGAGTGAATTCATAGAAACGTCTTGTCCTTAATGAAAAGAAAAGTTCTTACTGGTTGATAAGAAACCACGCTTTGTATGCAACATGTAGCGATTAAATAAAAGTGCTAAAGCTGGGTTCTGATTTTTCTGCCTTTCTTTTCCAAGCAGTTCTTGGAACATACGCTTTCCTTTTTTATGTTATTTTATGTTTTGTTTATCTGTATCATGCTCTAAAACTTTTGTAGCTTTGTAATAGTATTAAGGAACATGACTAAGTAGATGAATCAGCTTTTATTTTTCATGTCCAAGCTGTTTCCTTTTTCATTGTGCCCAATTAAAATATGTTAACAGTTTTCATAATGAATGTTTCAGTGTAATATTTGAGGAGGAAGGACAGCTGGACTGAACAGATTTCATGAAAGTTTTAGGGATTACTGAAATCTTGAAAATTACAGGCATACCTTAAAAAAATTAAAATTACAGGCATACTTTGTTTTATGGTGCTTTGCAGATTTTTCCTTTTTTTGCAAATTGAAGGTTTGTGGCAAGTCGGTGTTGACCAAGTCGATCGGCACCAGTTTTCCAACAGCATTTGCTCACTTTGTGTCTCTCTGTCACATTTTGGTAATTGTTGCAGTGTTTCAGACTTTTCCAGCATTATTATATTTGTTATGGTGATCTGTGATTGGTGATCTTTGATGCTGTTATTGTAATTATTTTGGGGAGCCCTGAACTGCGCCCATATAAGAGGACGAACTTTATGATAAATGTTGTGTGTGTTCTGAGTGCTCCACGGACTGACTCTTCCCCATCTCTCTTCCTCTCCTCGGGTCTCCCTATTCTCTGAGACTCAGCAATATTGAAATTAGGCCAGTTAATAACCCTGCAATGGCCTCTAAATGATTAAGTGAAAGGAAGAGTCACATGTCTCTCACTTTAAATCAAAAGCTGAAAATTATTATTAAGCTTGGTGAGAAAGGCACATTGAAAGCCGAGATAGGTCAAAAGCTAGGCCTGCTTCTTGCAACGATTAGCCAGGTTGTAAATGCAAAGGAAAGGTTCCTAAAGGAAATTAAAAGTGCTACTCCAGCGAACACACAAATGATAAGAAAGCAAAACAGCTTTATTGCTGATGTAGAGAAAGTTTGAGTGGTCTGGATAGAAGATCAAACCAGCCACAGCATTCCCTTGAGCCAAAGCCTATATACGCAGCAAGGACCTGACTGTCGTCAGTTCTGTGAAGGCTGGGGAGGGTGAGGGAGCTGCAGAAGAAAAGTTTGAAGTTAGCACAGGCTGGTTCATGAGACTTAAGGAAAGAAGCTGTCTTCCTAACATAAAAGTGAAGGGTGAATGAAGCACCAAGTGCTGATGTGGAAGCTACAGTAGGTCACCCAGAACATCTAGCTAAGATAATGAAGGTGGCCACACCGTATGACAGATTTTCAGTGTAGATGAAACAGCCTCATACTGGAAGAAGATGCCATTTAGGACTTTCATAGCTGAATGGGAGAAGTCAATGCCTGGATTCAAAGCTTCAAAGGACCAGCTGACCCTCTTGGTAGGGGATTAATGCAGCTGCAACTCTAAGTTGAAGCCAGTGCTCTTTTACCATTCTGAAAATCCTAGGGTCCTAAGGAATTATGCTAAATTTATTTTGCCTGTGCTGTATACATGGAACAACAAAGCCCAGATGACTGCACATCTGTTTATAACATGGTTTACTGAATAAGTTAAGCCCACTGTTGAGACCTCAGGAAAAAAGACTTCTTTCAAAATATGACTGGTCATTGACAGGGCACCTGGTCACCCAAGAGCTCTGATGGAGGCGTACAATAAGATTAATGTCGTTTTCATGCCTGCTAACACAGCATCCATTCTGCAGGAGTAATTTCAGCTTTCAAGTCTTATTATTTAAGAAATACATTTCGTAAAGCTTTAGCTGCCATAAATAGTGATTTCTCTGATGAATCCGGGCAAAGGAGATTGAAAACCTTCTGGAAAGGATTCATCATTGTAGATGGCTTTTAAAAACATTCCTGATTCAAGGGAAGAGGTCAGAGTATCAGCATTCATAGGACTGTGGAAGTTCCAGCCCTCGTGGATGACAGTGAGGGGTTCGGGACTTCAGTGGAGGAAGTCACTGCAGGTGTGGTGGAAATGGTAAGAGAACTAGAAGGAGAAGTGGAGCCTGAACATGTGACTGAGTTGCTGCAACCTCATGACAGAACTTGAATGGATGAGTTGCTGGTTCTCCTGAATGAGCAAACAAAGTGGTTTCCTGAGATGGAATCTGTTCCTGGTGAAAATGCCGCAAAGACTGTTGAAATGACAGCAGAGGATTTAGCGTATTACACAAACTGAGTTGATAAATCAGTGGCACCGTTTGAGAGGACTGATTCCAATTTTGAAAGAAGTTCTCCTGTTGGTAAAATGCTATCAAATGGCATCTCATCTACAGAGAACTCATTAGTGAAAGGAAGACTCAATCATCATGGCAAACTCTTGGTTGTCTTATTTTAAGAAATTGCCACAGCCACCCCGGCCTTCGACACCCCCCACCCTGATCTGTCAGCAGCCATCAACATCGAGGCAAGACCCTCCATCAGCAAAAGATTACCACTGGCTGAAAGCTCAGATGATGGCTAGTGCTTTTTGACAACAAAGGAATTTTTTAATTAAGGTGTGTACATTGTTCTTTCAGACATGATGCTTTTGCACCCTTACTAGGCTACCGTGTAGTGTAAACACAACTTTATGCACTGGGAAACAAAAATTCGTGATTTGACTGGCTTTATTGCAGTACTTGCTCTCGTGCAGTAGTCTGGGCCTGAACATGCAGTGTCTCCAAGGTATGCCTTTGTGGATATTTGTTTTCCTCTGCCGTTAATTTCTAATTAAAGGCATTGGAAAACTGGAGTTCTAAGTAATTAAATCTTACAATAAGCCCAGTGTATTAACGATGTTAAAGGATGCTGTGGTACAGACTTCTGTGTGATCACCAAATTCCTTTCTTCC
The DNA here is from genome assembly GCF_018350195.1 of Panthera tigris. Classification (NCBI taxonomy): domain Eukaryota; kingdom Metazoa; phylum Chordata; class Mammalia; order Carnivora; family Felidae; genus Panthera; species Panthera tigris. The sequence goes on along the minus strand of NC_056660.1, from coordinate 200,946,257 downwards.
TGGCCACACGGTGAGACTACATTTTTCCACCTCCTTGGCAGTTAGCTGTGATCATACACTTGAGTTCCAGAGAATGGAGTGTGGATGGAAATGATGTAGGTCCCTCCAAGGCTTTGCCCATGAAACTTTTCGTCATGACTTCCATGTTTTGTTTCTTGCATGTGGATTGAATGCGGAGGAAGATGAAGCCTTTGCAGATTGTGGGGCACAATAGTTTAATAAGCCTGGGGCCCTCATTGACTGTGTGGCGCAGAATCTCCTGCTCTTCTCCATATACTGTGATATGGATGAGAAGTCGACAGCTATTGTGTTCAGCTACTGAAATTTGGTGTAAGAATCGATATCAAAAGGTATATGCTTCTCAGTCCTCTTGGGACCTTGGAATCCAGCTGTGTCTTCTGGAGGCAGTAGGATGTAGTGAACACAGGACATTGCCTCTCTCAGAGAGAATTTGCCCGAATTTTCAGATACGGGTGTTTTGTGTATTTAAAGATTCTACACATCTCATGTTATCCCAGACCTTTCCTAACCCTGAAGAGTAATGTGAGTTGTGTACTCACTAGAAATGTTTGGGACGGTCCAGCATCAAGGAGGCATCTCATTTCACTTTAAGTCATGAATATTTCTGCAGCAGATAATTAACATTGGTAATTGTATTGTTTTATAGCCAGCTTACTGGAATGATCTGTAATGTGGCTTGGCAACAGTCAACAGCTATCAGATGTCATTTGAAATAATTTACTGATTAGAGATAACTTATTATTTCTTGCTCAGCCTTTTCACTGTGAATGTTAAAGTATATTTTTGCCTCTTAAATATGGTAATAGCTTTTACTTTGCATGCAAATATGGGCAATAAGCTAAAAATTCCCTTCCCTTATGAATCAACTTTCAGATGCCTGGAATGGATGATGATTTTTTTAATGTTATCATTTGGTTCTCAGATGCTTGTTTTAAAAATTTACTTCAGAGTCCTGAAGTGAAGTCCTGCATTAGGAAGCAATGGATAGATACTAAATTTCTCCTTGTACTCTTGCCCAGGGGCTTTGAGTTCAGTGTATCCTCTACTAGGGATAGATTGTTCTGTCTCACTCCTTAGATTAAATGGTTGCCTTTTCAAGACCCTGGTGATGATGATAATCATGATGATGATGATGGTGATTTACCATTAATATGGGTTAAGTGTTTGGATAGCAAAGGCCAGGGGTCTTTCTTTTCAGAAAAAGGTGATGGTTTATTCTTGGCCGATTTGTATTTAATTTCATTTAGGTAGTTTAGGTTTGCATGAATATTAGGCTCTTGTGCTCATTCTATCACTTTCTTGCTATCTGGTATCAAATCAATCTGTTAACCTCTCTTTGCTTTCTTGTTCACTCAAACCTATAATGTGGAAAGTTACGAAGCCCTTTAAAGCTCTATGATGGTGTGATACATTGAATTTATGATTTACTTGTGGCGGGTAGTACCTTTATCCTTGGAGGGGGTAAATCCTACAATTAGAGGTAAGAATAAGTTCTTGAAGAAGGAAAAAAAGGGGTGCCTGGGTGGCTCAGTCGGTTAAGCGGCTGACTTCGGCTCAGGTCGTGATCTCGCGGTCCGTGAGTTCGAGCCCCGTTTCGGGCTCTGTGCTGACAGCCCAGAGCCTGGAGCCTGTTTCGGATTCTGTGTCTCCCCTCTCTCTGACCCTCCCCCGTTCATGCTCTGTCTCTCTCTGTCTCAAAAATAAATAAACGTTAAAAAAATTAAAAAAAAAAAAAGAAGAAGGAAAAAAAGAGAAAACTGAATGAGAAAAATAAAAGAAACATGAGAAAAAATATGCATTGTTGAAGAATATTTCCAGATTTCCCTAAACAGGTTTATTTCTATTCCTTATTAGATTAAAAAGCAAAACAAAACATGGGGCGCCTGGGTGGCTCAGTTGGTTAAGTGTCCGACTTCAGCCCAGGTCGTGATCTCATGGCTCTTGAGTTGGAGCCCTGCATCGGGCTTTGTGCTGATAGCTCAGAGCCTGGAGCCTGCTTCAGATTCTGTGTCTCCCTCTCTCTCTGCCCCTTTCCTGCTCACGTTCTGTCCTTTTCTCTCAAAAATAAATAAGCGTTAAGAAATTTAAAACAAAGCAAACCCTTCTTTTAGGAGGAGGGAAGGGAAATTTTTAAAAGATTTCAGAGGTTTAAGTCCTAGAGACATTGAAATATTTAAAAAAAATATATTTGTGAGGAACTTAGTTCCCCTTTTAAATTTTAAGTAGAGGATTTCAGTTTCTCCAGAAGAACTTATCTCTTTGGGTCAATCTCCATATGCACAATGACAACCAATAAATATTCTTCAAGACCAACTGTAAAAATTCTCAAAAATGTGATTGTCTATTCAGATCACATGCCTTTCCTTTCTGCTTTTGCTTTTGGAATGAACAAACAAATTTATACCACGGTGAAATTCTATTGTATGTGTGAAAATTGATTCTTTACTTTTACCTACCTTAATAAGCACACAGAGTGCTAACTTTTCAGTAGATGCATTTAAAATATATTATAGCTAATCAAATGTTAAAGTGAATTACAGCCAATCAAATGGGTTTTGTTGTTTTGTTCCCTTTTAAATGACACAGTACATGAGCCAGCACAGCAAAGGAAAAAAATCGGTTTAGTTATCCTTTACTGAAAACAGAAGTTGATTGATTCAGAAAAGAATTTGCAGCTACATGAATTGATATTGATGATTTGATATGTTAGGTGGGTAAGAATCACAGATGTGTCCATCAGAAATGACTGTCTATGATATGTAGTGAAATGTTAGATCATTATTCCCTCTTCTATTCATCTGCCTACAATTTAATCTTTTATGATGGAAAATGTAATTAGGTGCTTTTTTTTCTAAATTTTTTTTTTTGGTAAAAGCAATACATATTACAATTTTGGCTGTATATGATACTTTTATTTAAAATTTTCATTGTTATCATTGTAGGTAGAATGTCTGAAGCTCTTTGATTGGAATAGTAGCTTAATACCATTTAAATAAATGTATTTGCTCTTCATAAGGCATTTTACATCATTTATGTATGTGCATATTAGCTAGAGGTAAATGCCCACTAATGTCTAAAGTAAGAAAAACGATCAGTGAATTATTTACCTTATTTATACTTTTAACAAGATACTTACACGTAGGTTCAAACAACAGTCTTATATTTGAGTCATCACTATCAATCTGGGAGAGTATCGGCCAACTCCTGCACGCTAATGGGAGCACGTGTTCAGTGAGGGCCTGTCTGTAAATTTCAAACGTAATTTCATGTGTTTACTGTTAATAATGGCTGTTAATTAAAACAAATTAGTGGTCTACATAACACAAATTAGGGAGTAATTTATTAATTCACTAAATGTTTTTTCCATGGCAGACATTTTCAATTGTTTACACGGCATACAGCACTGGTCATAAAACAAGGGTTTACAGCTAAGTCACGATAGCGGTAGAAGGTTGGTTAGGTCTTAAGCCAGTCTTTCTGATAGATGATCAGTATGTTGGTGGTTGTGTTTCAGAACAGCTCTGCTAATGTTGGCCTTATCAGTCTGCTTAGATAGTTTATATAACTCAGTGCATATATACATTCCTTCAAATTGAAGCACCCTTTAGAGCCTGAGTGGTTTCTGGTTATGCCACCTATTCCTATGGTGTTTCCATGCCTCTTTGGGGAAACCTGGAAGTTTGATTGCTTTACATGTGTTTATTTTACAGCTTACTATGTTGTTTCAAGTTGTCTCCCTCCCTACTTTTTTATTTAAAAATGTTCTTTTCGTGGTGTATCAGACAAGTCACTTTTTCTCTTAGTAGGAGGTGGCATTGGGACTGTTTCAAAGCTTGAGCGTCCCTGTTTCCTCAACTACATAGTAATGGTGGATTCATGGCATCTTAAAAGATGATGTGATTGTGTGTTACTTAAAAGGTGTTCAATAAAAATCTGTTGAATAACGTATGCAGAAACTTTCATTAGCTATCTTCCAAGCTTTATTCTTTTTTTTCATTTTATAAATACGTTTGTACTGATAAGAGTACCTCAGATTTGATTTCAAAATCTGAGAGGGGAGGCTGTTTCTTCTCATTTAACCACATTGATTAGCATCACCAACCACTGTAAAGCATGTTGTATATTGCCAATGCTTTCTCAATTAAAAATTCCCTTGGGAACAAAGCACCATTTAATAAAGTTGGCATAGGCTCAGAGATGATTCAGAAAGTTCCTTTTCCTAGTGCGGGAAAACTCACAAGGGAGCTGCTTTGTATGCTGGTCTCATTTAGACTTGCTGGCTCCTGAATATTCTCTCAGAAGGGCAAGACCACCAAGGATTGTACAGACAAGTCATGTGCAAGCCTGAGAGGCACAGCTCAGGGCTTGTCACTGTGGATCATCTTTGTCCCCTTGCTGTAGACCTTTCTCAAAGGGCAGATGCCAGGCACCTTTGTTTGCCCAAAAGGGCAAGACTTCTTTATCTGGAGGGGAAGGGCAGAAATGTACTAGGGAGGGAATTCACATCTTAGAATAATACATCACTCTGTGTTTTATATTTCTTTTTGTGGAAATAAACAAAAGAGTGGTCATTAGAAACTACTCTTCCATATAAAGATAAGGCATTCCCATGTTATATGGTAAGGATGACATTTATAGTCATAAATCAAAATAATCTGGAATTTCTCAGGGCCTTTTAAGTTGGTAAGAAAACCACAGCCACGTTCTTTGTACTCGTGTTTTGTGAGTGACAGAGGATCGCACTGATAGCAGTTTTGGTAATCATTTTGTCCTTAGCTCCTTATCAGCTGGGCTGTAGTATTTTTATGACCACCTCCCCTTCTTTTAATACACATCTGAGCTACTTCCTTGTACACAGAGCTGTAGGCACATTTGGACATGTTGTGAGTCAGCCATGGCTCTTGTGTGCCAATACTCTCTTCTGTTGGAGTGTGCCCAGTGCCCAGGCCTACGGCTCCTGTTTCCCATGGGGTTTGGTTTCCTCTGGAAAAGATGGACACTGATCCCCTCAAGCTGTATCCCTCTTTTCATGGCCTTTTGTGTGTGCATACTGTGCTTTGATCAAACTTGTGGCAGGTGTTTTGGTCAAACTTGTGGCAATATATATATATATATATATATATATATATATATATATATATATTTAATGATTATTTATTTTTGAGAGAGTGCTACTGGGGGAGAACCAGAGAGGGGGACAGAGGATCCAAAGTGGACTTTGGGCTGACAGCAGACAGCCTGATGTGGGGCTTGAACTCAGGAACTGTGAGATCATGACCTGCGCCAAAGTCAGACGCTTAACCGACTGAGCCACCCAGGCGCCCCATTTTTTTAAGAATTTAAATACTTCGGGTAATCTACATGACTTGTAGGCTTGCTTTCCATTCTTCTCAACAGAATATGTTAAGGCAGATTATGATTTGTACCTTCCACTGTGCCACGGGCTACAGATACTGCAGATACCTAGAGGAGTAAAATATAATCTCTGCACACGGGAAGGTCTGCATTCCACATTTAGTTGGGAAGCTATAAGGTTAAAAAATGAAAATCTTGAAGAATGGGATGGTGTGTTTTAACTCCTTCACCCTTTTCCTTTTACTCATTTACAGATTTCTATGGGAAACTTGGTGTCCCTGCACCGATGGCAAGTCACATGCCCTTGTTTTATGCTCCAGTTTATGGTGTCATCCTCCTTCAGAGCATTTGTCACGGCTGTAGTTTTCATTCATTTGGGTGACATTTTTACTGTATTTTCTTTGGCCAGCCTCGAAACTTCCTGAGTCCAGGGGCTCTGTCTTTTTAAAATTCAGCTCTGTTGGTACAGAGCGGGTCTTCGAGAATCATTCACTCCATAATTGGCTGAATGATTGTATGCGTTCTGATTATTAATGAATGGTGAGAACAAATTAATTGAATATAGTTTCTTCTTTTCACTCTAAGTATGTCCTTTCTTTCAGGGGCTTAATATTTGCCATATTTATAAAACCTCTTGTGTGCTTTAAAAAAAAATTTTTTTTTGTTATCTACCTATTGAGAGAGAGTGTGCACATGTGCGCATGCGGTGGGGAAGGGCTCAGGAAGAGGGAGACAGAGAATCCCAAACAGGCTCCATAAGGAACCCAATGTGGGCTCGATCTCACAACCCTGAGATCAGGACCTGAGCTGAAATCAAGAGTTGGATGCCTACTGACTGAGCCACCCAGTTGCCCCTAAAACCTCTGGTGTGCTTTTAAAAGTTCTCTTTTGTTTTGTAGCATTTTTAGTCACAGTAGAATAATCACTGTGAATTGTTTCCGCAGAGGCATGTTTGTAAGTGCTCGGGTGCGTTGAGATGGTGTGTGTTTGAGAAGGAACGTCTTGGGGAGTAGAGCTGGACAGACACGACCATTGACAGCATTCATTAGTTCTGTGTCATTTTTCTGGGTGGAAATAACTAAAGCTAAAGTATTTTCCTTCCAATTCTAATGAATATTTCTAAGCCATTATCTTGTTTCTTCTATTAAATGAAAACATCAAGTTAAGTTGTATTGATATTTGCAATTTTAGATATCACACTGTGTCTAAGTGATGAATGGCTGCTATTACAATTAGAATGACTTCAAAGAATGATCTGAATTTTGAGTTACCTATGAATCAGCTCATTAAAAAAGGTAAAAATGATTTTGTTGATCTTAACACTTTGAGTTCTGAAAAACATTTGTCATTTGATATGTTTATATAATCCTTAAATTGACATCATTTTCCTATTCTTTTTCCTCTCATATTCTGAGTGCAGTTTAATTGATGGCAATCTTACCACAAAAAACTTTCGCTTTTTTGTCAAACTATTTTTGTGTCAGGTTCTTGTTTTTGTAGGAATCACTTTCAAAATTAAGGTCCTGCGGTTTTCCTCAGTTCTTAAAAAAACACACAGAGCTTTTTCTTTTATTCTGTGTTTTCTTTCTTTCTCTTTTTACTTTTCCTTCTTTCTCTCTTCTCTCTTTCTCTTTGTTGGTACCCACATGAGACTTTCGGCTACTCCCCTCCCAGAATTAGTTGCCTTTCTTTTCCCAAGAATGCCTGATATAAAAATGTGTCTCAAAAAGCAAGTAAAACCAATACTTCAATGTCAAGGAAGTTGAATATTTTTTGAATTGATAACCTCTGCAATAGCATTTAAAATGTTTCATAACTTATAAAGTATGGTTTTTAGATCACTCAAAATGAAATTTTATATGGAGTATTTTAGAGTTTTTCCATACCCTCTCATATTGGAGCTATCTATATGTTAACTTTGAAAAATATTTAATAGTGTGATGAGAGAAAGGGAAGATCTTCACTGATACAGAAAAAGGTAACCAAGAAAAGCTCATTTTTATTAAAATTGACTGAAGATTTAAAACTTTTCTTCTCATAAATATACTTAGGTATGTAGTAATTTTATGGCCCAGTCTTATGGTACATATGTAAGTGTGTAGTTGTTGAACAGTGCTCCTCTTCTAAAGTGTGAAAATTTCGGGGTGCCTGGGTGGCTTAGTCAGTGAAGCATCCAACTTTGGCTCAGGTCATGATCTCACAGTTCATGAGTTCGAGCCCCACATTGGGCTTTCTGCTGTCAGCACAGGGCCAGCTTCGGGTCCTCTGTCTCCCTCTTTCTCTGCCCCTCCCCTGATCGTGTGCATGAGCTCTCTCAAAGAAGAAACATAAAAAAATTAAATTGAAAATTTCATTAAAAAAAAAAAACAAAATGGCACACGTTTTTTGCTTTCATTGCTTTGTCAACTATTAACTAAGTAAAAGTAGTTTATTAAAAAAAAATTTTTTTTAATGTTTATTTATTTTTGAGACAGAGGGAGAGAGAGCACGAGTGGGGGAGGGGCAGAGAGAGAGGGAGACACAGAATCTGAAACAAGCTCCAGGCTCTGAGCTGTCAGCACAGAGCCCAATGCGGGGCTCGAACCCATGAACCGTGAGATCATGACCTGATCTGAAGTCGGACGCTTAACCGACTGAGCCACCCAGGCGCCCCTAAGTAAAAGTAGTTTAAACAGTCACCTCATCATTAAAAGAACTTTCCTCTGATAGCTAATATCAGTTTGCAAAACTGATGCCAAATAGAATTAGACATGTCTCCACTCACAAAAGCTGCTTTGCTAAGGAAACAAAATATAGAGGAAAAATAACTTTCTTCACATTTTTAAATACATTTCATGATTGGTTTAAATTGGTTGATTTCTGGGGCGCCTGGATGGCGCAGTCGGTTAAGCGTCCGACTTCAGCCAGGTCACGATCTCGCGGTCCGTGAGTTCGAGCCCCGCGTCAGGCTCTGGGCTGATGGCTCGGAGCCTGGAGCCTGTTTCCGATTCTGTGTCTCCCTCTCTCTCTGCCCCTCGTCCGTTCATGCTCTGTCTCTCTCTGTCCCAAAAATAAATAAAAAACGTTGAAAAAAAAAAATTAAAAAAAAAAAATTGGTTGATTTCTGACTAGGAGTAACAGCTGGTGTTCTGCTGCATATACATATTAATAAATGTACTGTACAAGTTGTGGAAGTGGCAAAATTTAGTGGAAGGCCTCTAGATCAAAGGAGACCTAAGTTCTGGACCAGAACTTCCTGCTCTGTACCCAAAGACAAATTGATAGACTTCCCTGCACCTTGATTTCCTTACTATAAAATAAGAGGCCCAGATAGGATGGTCCATTTTTATTACTATAATTTTATGAGTGTTATGGGAATAAATTTTATTTCTCTTTGCAGTTCAGAAAAGTAACCCTGTTTGAATTATTTCTTTTCAGTTAGGTAGGAATATCTCCTGCAGGCATCTTCCATCCAGCTCTTCCAGATTAGCTGCCTCACATGTTTTTCTTTCCTTTTCTTACCGATAAATTTGGACTCCCTCTTGACGCCGATGACAACTTCAGCATCCTTCTTGTCACCTTGCAGACTTTAAACATAAAAATACTCATTGGTTTTAAAAGGCAAAAAAAAAAAAAATGTATATATTAGGACTATTAAGCCTGGCCTTGAAACATTTCCTGTCTTGTATTAAATGTCTATTACCTGAAGAGGATTTATTTTAGGATGGAAAGTGGGAGAAGAAAGGAGCTAGACACATTTGAGAATGCAACTATGGTCATGCAAACATTTTAAAAGCCTTCTTAAAGGGAACACATGGAAATGTATTAACTAAGGTATTAAGAAGTGTTACTGCTTGTCTGATGCTAATTAAGGCAAGCATCTGGGTATATTTCCTCTTCTTAAATTGAAGTATATTTTAAAAAAAAACATAAAACTTAGAGTCATCAGTACAGATTGTATAAGAATTTTAACTGGATTTTGTTTGGTCTTAGTTTCATCCTTTTTTTCTTTGTCAGTCTATGTAATTTTATAAATGTGAAACTATTTTTATTTCTTGAAAAGCTGATATGACAGAACTGAGTCTGTGTGCTGATTATTAACCAGTACTTTAGCTGATGTAATATTTATTCAATGCCAAAAATCATTGAGATATCTTTTGTTATAGCTTAAGTGACTTCCTTTGAAAACAACTCCATACTTTTAGAATATGAATAATTTCTTTTGTTAATAATGATCGAAGGTGAAATATAATAGATGAAGAAATAACTGGGATCACCTGAGTGGCTCGGTTGGTTAAGCCACCAACTCTTGTTTTTGGCTCAGGTGATGATCTCGTGGTTCTTGAGTTCGAGCCCCGTTTTGGGATATGCAGCATGGAGTCCGCTTGGGATTCTCCCTCTCTCTCTGTCTCTCTGCCCCTCCTCTGCTTTCTCTCTCTCTCTCTCAAAATAAACACACTTAAAAAAAAAGAGAAATAACTGCATAAACTTAAGCATATTAATTACAAGACAAGATTGTCATCTGTGGAGGAAAGGATACCTGGTGGGCTTTTACTTACTTTGGGGCAGTAATGTTTCTCTGTTGCTTCTATTTTCAAAAATATTTTGAGGAAGGAAGATTAGATCTTGTTGCAAAATACTCTGAAGTTTCTTGCCATAAAGCTTACAAAGTCACAAGAGGAAAAAGTCAGAAAACTTAGCTCTGTCTCGGTTCCACATGGAAATGCACGAATCCTTATGAATTTATGTTTCTTCATCTGTAAAGTGAGGGTGTGCATTGGGCGATTAAAGACCTATATTCCTCTCTAATATTCTGAGAAATCAAGACATTATGTACGTTCCCCCCCTCCCCCCATTTCTAAAACCTTTTTCCTTTGGCCTTTAGAGAGTAAAATCTAAACAAAGTCTCTCCATTTTGAATTTCTTTTTTTCAATTGATTTCTCTTTTGTTTGTCTGTCCAAAGGAATGATCATGTTTGTCTGTTGGACTTGAGTCAAATGAAAGTGCAAAGTAGGAAAATCATAGCGTTGTGCCTTTACTTGCACAGGTCTGGCTTATGTAAATCCGAGAATTCTGGTAGAGTTCTTAAAATTTATTTATATGCTAAAGAAGATGTGCTTGTTGAACCCTGAATAAAGGATCACTAGACAGCTTTTTATTCTTTCCATTGTGAAGTTATTTTCATCTGATCTTACTATGATGGGAAATGTTTGTTGTCTCCTACAGATATTTTTCTTTTCTTTTGTTTTTGGGATACAGTCATTAGGAAAGCATAAAGTATAGGCTTCAATGTTTAGGTATTTAGGTATAGATTTCTTACTATAATCAGTTAGGTATTTGCTTAATTACAGAATGTGGCCTCATGAGTCATCCTTTTAGATATTAAAAGTTAAAATATGTGTGTGTGTGTACACACAATTTATTATCCAGAATTTTTGAATCCACAAGACTCTGAATGTTGAAACAAAATTACTTTGTAAGTTTGGCCCATTAGTGGCAAACTGATCTGAACTGACACGATATTATTTATAGTGGGAATGTTCATGCGTTTCTCCAGATATAGTATTGTTTTTGATGATAAGGTGTAAAATGTGCACTCTGTTACCTTTCTAAAATATGCATAACTCTGAATTTCAAAATACATCTGGCCACTGGGGGTTCAGAGAAGAGGCTGATCTTTGTCATCATTCTCAAGGGATTATTAGCATGCGAGCGTAAGAATATTGCTTTCCTATTGTTGCTGGCAGTGGAAATACAATACAGTAAATAGACAATAATTAAGTTCTTGCCCCTGGAAAAGGTTGGAACTAGAATCTGGAAAAATAAACTGCATACAATATGGGAGAGAATCTTAACAAACAGAAAACACACGATAGTACTTATCCATAAAGATTAGTACATAGTACTTACAATTTTTAAAACCAGTTTTGTGCTTGCTATAAATGCAAACAGGGTTTTATAAGATTTGCTAAACAGGGTTAAAAAGAAATTCTGAATAGAAACAGTTGATACACAGACTGATATTTGCATGAAAACAAATTTAACAGATGCTTTGGAAACATTGGATATATTGTTGAGTAAATTGGCTTTGAGGGCAAAGTAGTGAAAAAATTGTTTCTTTCAATGACAAATGCAAACAACATACAATAGTTTTTACTCAGCAGATAGTATCTTTTTTCTTTTTTGGTAACTGTGGAAATGAAACTGAATGATTCTCTCATAGCGATGCTTTTTTTTATCTGTGACCTATGGTCATAGAAGACTGATTTAAAATGGACGAAAAACTTGCTCCTGACCTAACAGATGGTGTCTTGTACTCTCTGGTGGGCAACTTGACTTTTAAAAAAGACCTGAAAATTCAAATTGCTAATATCCATACTTTATGAAAATTATTTTCTTTTGCTTGAAAAAGTCTCTTTTAATAATTCATGATGAAGCAGTTTCTTAAAAAGCTTTTAAACGATTCTGTGACTGATTGACTTGAATGTAATATTTTATAATTAGTCAATATTTGAAAGATTATATTAAGCTTTAACAGTAGTATTTATGCTTAAATTTTAGTTGAACTGTATTCAGGGATAGAAATAATGGGGTTAAATAATTTAGAAAACAACTCATCATTTATTGACTCACAGCCTCACAATTTGTTATTTGTTACTCACAAAAAAGGGTATTTTGTCAATATCTATTGTAGAATCTAATATCCTTACTATCATTTTCCATCACTTCTTACCATGTGAGGCTTCATTTTATTTTATTTTTTTAAGTTTTATTTAAGTAATCTCTACACCCAATGTTGCGGCTCGAACTCAGAACCCCAAGATCAAGATTCTCATGCTCTTCCCATTGAGGCTGCCAGGTGCCTGGAGGCTTATTTTTAATATTCAGCATGATAACTTGTTTTCCTACCAGATCGGGTGCCCTACAGTTCTCTACAGATCTGGTTCTCACACTTGTTTATCTTTTCTTTAAATCTCTACTCCTCTTCAATTTCTAGTATGTTCTCAAGTATTATACACTTAACCTCCAAAAGCCATCTTTAAATGGCCTTGTCCTATTTGGGGCATTTCCTTATTTTCCTCACACTCTGTACATTAACTGATTAACTGTACATTAACTCTTCTAATGAGGAAAATGAACTTAAGTGAACTTTGTTATGAAAAGTAATTTTGGAAGCATTCGGAAAGTTGTGAGGGAACCTATCATATAATGGTATTAAATATAAAAAGACAGATACAAGTGACACAGAGGCTTTTAACATTGAATTTTATCTTCCTTAAAGAAATTTTTTTTAATGTTTATTTATTTTTGAGAGAGAGATTGAGAGAGAGAGAGAGAGAGAGAGAGCGGGGGAGGGGCAGAGAGAGAGAAAGATGAGGATCCAAAGTAGGCTCTGGGCTGACAGCAGAGAGGCAGTGCAGGGCTCTGTCTCACAAACCATGAGACCATGACCTGAGCTGAAGTACGACGCTTAACCAACTGAGCCATCCAGGCGCCCCTATCTTCCTTTCTTTTTTAAATGGAGGTTTTATTTAAGATCCCATAAGGATATTTATGTTTTTTTTCAATTGGTATGTGTGAAATTCTTAAGAATTTATGAAGGATTTCTTTTTTTGTTTTTAATTTTTTTAAATGTTTATTTATTTTTGAGACAGAGAGGGACAGAGCATGAACGGGGGAGGGCCAGAGAGAGGGAGACACAGAATCCGAAGCAGGCTCCAGGCTCTGAGCTGTCAGCACAGAGCCCGACGCAGGGCTCGAACTCACAGACTGTGAGATCATGACCAGAGCCGAAGCCGGATGCTTAACCGACTGAGCCACCCAGGCGCCCCTATCAAGGATTTCTTGAGGGTAGAGATGGGGGTTTGGAAATCTTATGACGGAAATTTTATCATTTTCCTTCTTACTGTCCCTCTGAAGGAAAAGAAGGAGTGAAGAGAAGAAAAGATCTTTGTGATGGTGCAGAAATAGAGTATCCAGTTCTCCATTTGCTTTGGACTATCACTGGATGATTATAATGATGATAATCATCTATAGTCAGCCTGTACGTGATAACAGAGGGCAGCATGTACGTGAATTATTTGCTGAAAATTACATAATCATTTTAAACAAGTCACAATTTGTCAGTAGTATATTTACTGTTATATAAAATTAGGTAAAATTGATTTTTTTCTTATTTCATGTCCTTAGAAATGTGTAATTCTCAACCATATTGCAAATGTCCCCAGGATGCCTAGTATAAATTTCCATCTCAGATTGACTGAACAAAAACAGTTAATGCTCTGTATCTCTTGTTCTCTCTCTTTGCTTTTCTCTGTAACCTGAGAAATTTCTTCATTGACTTAAATGAAGCTAAGAGGTTTACCTATTTTTAGAAACAGAGAAGTGACTTTTCCACGGGTGCTGGAGTTTTCCCGTTTTCTTCCGTGAAATTCATAGTGCCAAAATCAAGGACGCCTAGACACAGATTTAACCATGCATTGCCTAGAAAGGGAAGCTGAGACAGTGTGATATTTATGCCCACCCTAAATTCAGACTATAACAAGATTATGTATGAAGAAGCCAGTGTTAGACAAACCTATGTTTTAGAGCCTTAATATTATTAGTATCACTATAATGTATTGCTATAATAGAAATTAATCATGAACAAAAAGGTTGGTTGTGACTGGAAGAACATTTTTATAAACCAGATTGATGGCTGCTTCTCTCATGTGGTAGTGCTATAATAGGATTCAGTGTGCATTTGTTTGGTGCCTGGGGAACTATCTGAACAGAATATTTTCTGTAATTTATTTAAACATATTTGCATGGCCTGCAAATATTGAAATTTCAAGACCTTCAAGTCCCCTTTATTGTTTGTTCAGATTTTATCATCAATGTTGCAAATACCAAGCGTAATATTTTCGTGATTTTTGAGCATGTTGAATTACAGATGAATGTCCTTGAACCCTCTGCATATAATGTATAAACACAGACAGTATGACTTCTTTGTTTTCACTTCATAACATGATACAGTATGATAAAATTCCATTACCGTGATTTGTTTAATGCAGACACATTATAGGCCAAATTATATCCCTTAAAATATTACATACGTAAAAAATCTTTTCCATGAGTGAATGGCAAATGTTACTCATCTCTCATAAAATCCGGCTTATAAAGAGACTCAAGTTAATTGGATTTAGGTGGTTTATCTTTGATACAACATACTTGTTACTCTACCATATTTTAAGAGTCATTCATTGTCCATGGCAAAGGAGCTATATGTATATTTATATATATACATATATATGTATATATTACATATGTAATATGTATACGTACATATACATATACAATTACATATGTAATATGTATACATACATATACATATGTATATATATAATATGTGTATATTATATATATACATATATATGTGTGTGTGTGTATGTGTATATATATATATATGTATATATATATGTGTATATATATATATATATATATATATATATATATAAAAGAGATACATCCTAAGAGGTACTTTTAGGATGCAATATGCATATATTGAGTATCAGGCTCACAACAGTGGATAAGACAGAGAAATTAGGTCTAGTAGGGGAAAGAAGCATTGATTTCATATTCACCCCAGTTATAGCTATGAAAAGTTTTAGAAGGGGTTCATCTAGGGCCCTATGACAGTGTCTAGTAAGGAGTCTTAAATCTTGTCTGCATCAGATTGGACAGAGTGGGGTGAAGTTGAGAGGAAGGGCTCTTGAAGGTAAAAATGTGAACTGCTCCCTGAAAGACGTGGAAGATCTAGCCAACAGATACAGAGGTATTGCTCCCATTTTATTAATGACTGTACTTTTACTTGCATTGTGAAATATAATTTATAAATTAATTCTAGTAGTTTTCCTCTATAATTATACTTGATTACTGCTAGTAAAGTTTATTCCAGGAAAATTTGGAAGAAAAGAAAGCAGACGTCATCAGCGATAACAACCATCAGTGATCCAACACACCTTCTCCCCAGAAAGCATACCCTAATACCCTTCTCCCCGCCTCAAAAGTCCTATACAACTCGGAATAGATGTATTAATAAAGGTGTTTAAATCCAAGTTTTTTTTATCAGAAATTGGGTCACAGTATTATTAGATTGCAGTTTTACTTTTTCTAGATTTTACTTTTACTGGCTCCAGCACCTTTGCAAGAGACATACCATTATCTATTTAACCAGCCCCTACTTGTGAACCTTTTAGTTACCTTTAACTTTCTCACAGTCCCAAAAATACTTGAAGCAAAGTCTACTCTATTTATAAACTTGGTTTGGTCAGCTTAATGCCTATATTAATACGAAGTAAAGAAGGCATTCATTTGTCAATACCAGAGCTTTTCGGTGTAAATTTGCATACTAAAGATGGCTCAAATGAGAACTGGGTACACACACATTTAACTGACTGAGATATATATTCTTTACTGAAAGAAAACTCACTTGTAATGCCATAAATGGGAGTAATTTGCATTATGATCAGTCTTTTACCGCTTAGCTTTTAGCCCTGCAGGGTATGAAGATCGCTGAGTTAATCAGAAACCCCTTTAGAATCAGAATCTGCAGGGTCCACTGTTGAATGAATGCCCAGTGTGCCAGTGGAAAACATTCAGGATCTTTTATGCCCATTTTCAAGTTTTTGACAGTTTTCTTTAGAGTCTTCCTCCTGAGATCACAAGTAATTTACAAAGGTAATTCTTCATCCAAAAAAAACCCCAAAAACTGCAGCTAGAGTGTTAATTGGCCATAGAGGCCTCCTCTAGATTTGCAAATGTAGAACCATGAGCTGTTGAGGTGATAGAATTAATTTCTCTCCAGAAATTTTTGTTATAAACCTTGGATTGGACTTTTAAAAGCCTCTATTATTTGCTTCTCTGAGGCTAGGAAAACAAAACCAAGAAACTCTCTCCAAGAGATTTCCTCTTTAGTACCTGTGTAACTGGGTGAATTTCCGTCTGGTTGAGGCTCCCAACATTTGCTAAGGTTCCTGTTCTGACTGACGGTGACCTTTCTTACCTTCTTATAACTTTGGGAACCTATCTGCCAGCCAGGTGTGTTAGGCCAGTTTTCTTGGGGGAGATTTGTAAACTTAACCCTTGTTAAAAACTGAACCCTTGTCTTTCAGTAGTTGTCACTCCTGATTATGTGAAAATCATTTTCAAATATGATATTCTCGGGGTAGCTTTGGTTACACAATTGATTTGTCCAAAGTATTCTGCCAAAAAGAGAGGGCAAATTCTTACTAAACCTATGGGAAGAACTATATGGCCATGGGAAGTAAGGATGCCCATTATTCGTTTCTGAAATCTGGAGAGATCAGTGAGAATTAGATGCTCTTTTAACGTGTTTTGTTACTGGGGTGCCTGGGTGGCTCACTTGGTTAAATGGCCTACTCTTGATCTCGGCTCAGGTCATGATCTCATGGTTTGTGAGATCGAGCCTAACGTCGGGCTGTGTGCTGGCAGTGTGGAGCCTGCTTGGGATTCTCTCTTTCTCTCTCTCTGTCTCTCTCTCTGTCTCTCTGTCTCTCTGCTCCTCCCCCACTTGCTCTTTCTGTCTCTTTCAAAAATAAACATTTTTAAGTGTTTTGTTTTAATTTGAAACAGCAGTGTCCACCAAATTGAAAGGTATAGCTTAAAAGGAAAAAAAAAAAAGATGAAAGTCTTACTCATATATCATTAGAAGACAGAATATTAAAAGCAACAACAGTATCTGAAAAAATACCTGCAATTAAATGGTACCCATCCATTAATTCAATCTTATGGAATTCTTATTTCCTTGTATCTAGGGTCAGTGGAGTCTGCCTTGATGAAGTCTTCTCCCATAGGAAAAATCCAGAGACTAATTTAGTGTTTAATTTAGACGTATATTCAAAACTGGTATTATTATTGTAACTGCTTTGTTCAACTGCCGTTTTCCTTTGGTAAAACCATTTGCATGGCTATTTTTGTGTTATGTATTTGTTACTTTGAGGCTGGCTTTTAGTTACATATTCACTGGCTTAAGAATGAATTGCATTTGTTAATTGAATATCTAGTAATCAATTAACTTTGTGGCCAAAATATGTCAGATTTAAATACAGTACCCTTGTTTTCAAATAATTATACTTTCCACATTAATCTTGCGAGAACAAATCATTTTTCAAAAGCTTAATGAAGAGTGAAAGGCTAATTGATTGTAGCAAGCACTTAGAAGTACTGTTCTACAGTCTACAAGTATTCCCACTCTGCTGTTGAGTTGCTAACTTCCCTAAAGGCTGTAGTCTAGAAACAAACAAGAAAAACAGTGGTTAGGACTATAGCTTTTCAAATCCCACTTTCTAGAATATATATTGAAACAAAATAACAAACCAAATGCATATGAAGGACTAAAAAAATCATTTATCCATAGGGAAAAAAATACTGTACCTTAAAGAAAACGACCATAAAATAATAAGACCTTTGAACTCACAAATTTTGTTGTATAGTATCTAATTTATTACAATTGTTTTTGGGTCATCAAGTCTATAAAATGTATGAATATTACTTAAAATCCTAAATAAATCACTAAAGTATATACTTTGTAACGATTAGGCAAAAATCACAAAATTAAATTAAGCCTGTATGTCCGTTGTTTTTTAGTTTAAATAGCTTGCAGATGTTCACATTAAAGCATCTCAACAAGCCTAATAGGTCTATGTATCAGTTAAGATGATTTTGGTTGTAAGGAACAAAAAATATTTTATGCTGGTTTAAAAGAGCAAAAGGAAAGTTATTTGTTCATTGAGAAGTTCATTGATAAGGAATTTAGGTTTAGTTTGATCAGGGCTCTGCCTCTATCTCTGAAATTACCTAAGCTCTGCCTTTCTCTGTTTACCACGGGTGTTAGGCTACCAGGGAAACTAGGCTTATCTGATTGGCTTATCCATTTGCTCAGCTCTTTTCTACCCCGGGTGAAGGGATTCTCCTCTTGCAAACCCAAGGGCTTCCCTATCCAGCCGGGAGGGGAAGGGGTAGAATGGATAGTGAAGAACTCTACTACAGAATTATTTTGCATATTCTCATGCTTGAGTTTTGGGAAAGGAGAGGAAGTTGAGAAATATTTTCATTGATTGTCTCCTCTTATTACACAAGCCGCTTTCTTACACTTATCATCTTCCATGTAATCCTCTTGACAATACTAGGAAGTAGATGTTATCTCACTTCACAAATAAGCAGAAAGTTAGCCAATTCTTTTTCTCAGGCTCACATGGCTTGTGAAGGTATATTCTAAAGTCCATGTTCTTCTGTGCTCTTCAGATTGTAAACTAAATCACATTTGCTAAGTAATTTTGTGAGGAATGTTATTCCAAGTTGGAAGATCGCAAAGTATTTAAACATTTATCAATATCCATTCATTCCACATTTACAGTGTTCCTACTGTGTACTAGGTGTATGTAGTTGCTGGGATATTGTGGTTAGAAGTGCCTTCGAACCGTACAGATTTAGTAGGAGAAACAGATGTTAATGTCATGCAAATAAGTATATAATTACAAACTCTGTAACTGCTCTATAGTAAGATCTGAGTCTGGGAGAGGTGATCACAATGTTTCTTTCTAGGAGGTGACATTTCAGTTGAGATCTGAAGGATGAGAATGAATTAACAAGACAAAAGAGGAGTGGGAATAATGGGTTTTTGGAGTGATGGTGGGGTTCAGAGCCGACAGCCAAGATAGAATTCTTGAAGACGTCTTTGGTGCAAAAAGGTGATTTTATTAAAGCTTGGGAACAGGACCCATGGGCAGAAGAGCTACACGGGGCTGTGCAGAGTGACTGCTTAAATACTGTGGAGTTGGGGGAGGTAAAGTCAAGAGGAAGTTTCTTAAAGGGCTTTCCCTATGCTAAAGAGGATTTACAGATTGTTGGAGGCCTAGCTATTGCTAAGCTAAGGTGGTTTTTCCCTTTCACAAAGCATTATCCTTAAGATAGTAGGGAGTTCTGGAGATTAGGCTGTTGATAAGATTGCCTTTTTCTTGTGATATTACTAAAATATTTGTAAACTGATGGAGGTTCTATCAATGTAACCATTTGTTTTCTGTGCTTTCCTTTGTTCTTGAGCAACCAGGAGTGCCTGAGGAGTGTCAGGCACATCTCACCTCGGTTGGGTGGGGGGAGGGGCGGGGGGGCGGCGGGGGGGGGGGGGTCGTGTCTGATGCATGCCTAGAAAGTAAAGTGAGTCCTTTTTGTTGCAGCACAGAGAGAACACAGGGCAAGGCTAGGATGAGGCAAGTAGATAGATCGGATCCTGCAAGGGTCTTCAGGTGGTATTAAGAATTGTGCTGGATATTCCACAAGAAATTATCTTGGAAAGAACCGATCTTGGAGATCTTAAGTCTTTGAGAAAGTTGGTGAGGTGGTATTTTAGTATTTATTGTCGTTATCTCTCTGCATAATTTATAGTGTTTTCTTAAAACATGTTTTCTTGCCTCAACAAAGCCATACTTCATTTTTAGAATTCTTCTATCGTATTCAGCTTTCCAGTCCTGGCATGTTGTGTAAATCATTTGTAACCACTTTAAACTTTTTATAACTGTTTATAACTTGAACCTAGATAGAAAACAGTGAAGGTGGGGGTGCCTGGGTGGCTCAGTGGGTGAACCTCCGTGCTGGGTGTGCAGCTTGCTTAAAAAAACACAAAAAAACAGTGAAGGTAAAGGTATCTACATTTATCGAATGAATATTTATCAAATAGTATTGAATTAGTTGCAAACTGCTCAGAGAACAAAAGTCTAGACATTAAACTTTGGGGAGGAAATATAGAAATAATATATATAACTAATTTAATGTTGGTGACTTGGTGTTCTCTTTTCACTGTTAAGGTCTTGTTGGAACTGCACTTGTGACCTCCCTTTTATTTTTGGTTACAATTAAAGAATAAGAGAGAAACAAGACTTTATTTAAATATGCAGTTGGCTCTTTTCATTAGACTAAGGCAGTATAAAAGGAAAATTTGCTCATACCATATGGTGTATTAATATCATAAATAAAGCATGCATCTGGGTTACAATCAAAGTTGGACTTAGGTCCTTCAAGTTCATGTCTGTTGACAAGATGGTTTACTTGGAATTCTGAGCACTTGACCTATAGTATAATATTTAAGCCTGAAGCTGCTGACTCAACCAGTTCCCTAAATGTCACACAAATGAACGCCATTACTTTAATCTTCTTACATCACTTGCTGAAAGTAAAGCTTTAAAAATTATCAAAATAAGACTTGAGAGTAGGAACATATGTATTATTGAGAAACTAACTGAATGTGTAGTGGGCAAACATCATCATCCTTTTATCTTTGTAAAGGATAATGTGAATTGTGTTATACCAACAGTTTATTTCATTGTTGGGAAAGATGTGTCTTCTCTTCTGGAATGTAAGCTTAGTTCTCTTGTCTCCGTGTTGAAAGCTCTAGAAGAAAGGCAGGGCAGAGATATGTGCGTGGTTGTTGTTAAAATCCTTGACTAAAGCGGGGAAAAACTGAGAGCTTTTTCCCTGAGATCAGGAACACGACAGGGATGCCCACTGTCACCGCTGCTGTTTAATATAGTGCTGGAAGTTCTAGCATCAGCAATCAGACAACAAAAGGAAATCAAAGGCATCAAAATTGGCAAAGATGAAGTCAAGCTTTCGCTTTTTGCAGATGACATGATATTATACATGGAAAATCCGATAGACTCCACCAAAAGTCTGCTAGAACTGATACATGAATTCAGCAAAGTTGCAGGATACAAAATCAACGTGCAGAAATCAGTTGCATTCTTATACACTAACAATGAAGCAACAGAAAGACAAATGAAGAAACTGATCCCATTCACAATTGCACCAAGAAGCATAAAATACCTAGGAATAAATCTAACCAAAGATGTAAAAGATCTGTATGCTGAAAACTATAGAAAGCTTATGCAGGTAATTGAAGAAGATATAAAGAAATGGAAAGACATTCCCTGCTCATGGATTGGAAGAATAAATATTGTCAAAATGTCAATACTACCCAAAGCTATCTACACATTCAATGCAATCCCAATCAAAATTGCACCAGCATTCTTCTCGAAACTAGAACAAGCAATCCTAAAATTCATATGGAACCACAAAAGGCCCCGAATAGCCAAAGTAATTTTGAAGAAGAAGACCAAAGCAGGAGGCATCACAATCCCAGACTTTAGCCTCTACTACAAAGCTGTCATCATCAAGACAGCATGGTATTGGCATAAAAACAGACACATAGACCAATGGAATAGAATAGAAACACCAGAACTAGACCCACAAACGTATGGCCAACTCATCTTTGACAAAGCAGGAAAGAACATCCAATGGAAAAAAGACAGTCTCTTTAACAAATGGTGCTGGGAGAACTGGACAGCAACATGCAGAAGGTTGAAACTAGACCACTTTCTCACACCATTCACAAAAATAAACTCAAAATGGATAAAGGACCTGAATGTGAGACAGGAAACCATCAAAACCTTAGAGGAGAAAGCAGGAAAAGACCTCTCTGACCTCAGCCGTAGCAATCTCTTACTCGGCACATCCCCAAAGGCAAGGGAATTAAAAGCAAAAGTGAATTACTGGGACCTTATGAAGATAAAAAGCTTCTGCACAGCAAAGGAAACAACCAACAAAACTAAAAGGCAACCAACGGAATGGGAAAAGATATTTGCAAATGACACATCGGACAAAGGGCTAGTATCCAAAATCTATAAAGAGCTCATCAAACTCCACACCAGAAAAACAAATAACCCAGTGAAGAAATGGGCAGAAAACATGAATAGACACTTCTCTAAAGAAGACATCCGGATGGCCAACAGGCACATGAAAAGATGTTCAACGTCGCTCCTTATCAGGGAAATACAAATCAAAACCACACTCAGATACCACCTCACGCCAGTCAGAGTGGCCAAAATGAAGAAATCAGGAGACTATAGATGCTGGAGAGGATGTGGAGAAACAGGAACCCTCTTGCACTGTTGGTGGGAATGCAAATTGGTGCAGCCGCTCTGGAAAACAGTATGGAGGTTCCTCAGAAAATTAAAAATAGACCTACCCTATGACCCAGCAATAGCACTGCTAGGAATTTATCCAAGGGATACAGGAGTACTGATGCATAGGGGCACCTGTACCCCAATGTTTATAGCGGCACTCTCAACAATAGCCAAATTATGGAAAGAGCCTAAATGTCCATCAACTGATGAATGGATAAAGAAATTGTGGTTTATATACACAATGGAATACTACGTGGCAATGAGAAAAAATGAAATATGGCCTTTTGTAGCAACATGGATGGAACTGGAGAGTGTGATGCTAAGTGAAATAAGCCATACAGAGAAAGACAGATACCATATGGTTTCACTCTTATGTGGATCCTGAGAAACATAACAGAAACCCATGGGGGAGGGGAAGGAAAAAAAAAAAAAAAAAAGAGGTTAGAGTGGGAGAGAGCCAAAGCATTAGAGACTGTTAAAAACTGAGAACAAACTGAGGGTTGATGGGGGGTGGGAGGGAGGGCAGGGTGGGTGATGGGTATTGAGGAGGGCACCTTTTGGGATGAGCACTGGGTGTTGTATGGAAACCAATTTGACAGTAAATTTCATATATTAAAAAATAAAAAAATAAATAAATAAATAAAAAATAAAATAAAATAAAATCCTTGACTAAAGCACGCTTGCTCCTGGCATGGAATATATGATGTTGCAACAAATTCCTGCTCAAACATTTTCTAGTCCGCTTTCCTCTTCTGTCTAGAACTGTCTATACTTACTTTCCCGTGTAGTTCTTTCCTGACAAGTAAAAAACTAGTAAACTACTGATCAGTTTGAAATGCTAACATTTCTACTTGTTTGTATTGAAAGTAACTGGTACTTCCTTTTTGGTGGGGGGGGGGGGCATCTGAGAGATCTTCCCTTATTCTGGGCCATTGAATTTCAACTCATGCTATCAGGACTGATAATAATGCAAGTATCACCTTTAGTATGTAGATTTGAAAATGGCAAATACGGAGAACACATATGATCTGGGCATTCAGAACCCACTCTATTCTGTGCATCACGAAAAGCCTGCGAAGAGAATGTGAGGAAGAGCCGGACACTCACATGCATGGTGGTGTGGACCCCCAGGGTGAACTGTTGGGTACCAGCATTTGTTGATTTTCATCAAATATTTCAACACTTGCTGAAGCGATAGGTTTTCTATCAAGGACTGTCATGGAATATCTAGTACTTTTGGAAAAATATATGATTTGTTCATTTATTCAGAAATTATTTATTGAGTGGTAAGACTGTGTCAAAGCTCTAGGAATTTGAGGATAAAAATGCTTGGTCCATACCTTCAGTCTATTGGATAGTTAATGCCAAGATGAAGTGGGACATAGGGGAAGAAATGCCCAATCTTCCTGGATTGTTGGAGAAGTTTCATAGGAAGTTGTCCCTGAGATTGAGCCTTGAGGAGAGAGAGGAATGTGTTCCAGAAATTAAGTCTATGTGTGGGAGTAATAATAATGATAATATTATAGAAGAGGGTCACCTGGGTGGCTCAGTTGCTTGAGCATCCACTTCGGCTCAGGTCATGATCTCACAGTTTGTGGGTTCAAGCC
Organism: Panthera tigris; assembly: GCF_018350195.1. NCBI lineage: Eukaryota > Metazoa > Chordata > Mammalia > Carnivora > Felidae > Panthera > Panthera tigris. The sequence continues at coordinate 200,922,276 of NC_056660.1, read as the reverse complement.
CAGCATTGGACTCTGTGCTCACAGCTCAGAGCCTGGAGCCTGCTTCAGATTCTGTCTGTCTGTCTCTCTCTCTGCCCCTCCCCTGATTGTTCTCTCTCCCTCTCGTTCCCTCCCCCTCTCCCCTCTCAAAAATAAATAACTAAACATTTTTTTTAAATTAAAAAAAAATTTAAAAAGGATATTATTAATGAAACAGCTAAGGTTTATTGAAAATTTTGTGATTGTTTTTTCTCTTTTCTTCTCTTCTCTTTTCTTTTCTTTTCCTTCAAAGTGTTTCACGTGTATTAACCGGTTTACTCCTCATAGCAACCCTAAGAGATAGTAGACTACAGATAGGAAACTGAGTCAAAAAGAAGTAATTCTCTAGCTCACAGTCAGTCTAGCACACAGTCACACAGTTAATAATGACGGAACCAGATTTCACTTCCAGAGTCTAGGGCAACTTTGCTTTGTGTGAATAAAATGACCTGTTTGGTAACGGTAGAACTTGAAATGGTTAGAAGTTCAGGTCGCTGGGTATTTGATAGGGTTTTGGCTGGTCAGATTGTTATGGGTTACATTGTGAACAGCCTTGGAAGACATGCTAAAGAATTAAAATTTAGAAGTAAATTAGAAATGCACATACCAGGTCCTACCTCACATCTAGTGAATCAGAATTTCCCTGCTCCAGAAAGTATCCAAGGGTTTTGTGCCCTGATATGGTCAAATAGTGAGTAGATCTATAGTTTCAAACAGCAAGTGCTGCTATTATTTGCCCCAGGTTTCTTGGTATTTCGTTTGTTGAGTTGAAAAGTAAGGTAGAGAATGCAATAAATCCTATTTTGTATGACTTGGGTTTAATTTGCTTGCAGAATATCCTATTAAAAATGTGAAAAATAAAAAGCTGCCTGCCTGATTTGGAGATAGGGAATTTTTTAGTCTCATGTATGGCTGGTAGGAGATACTCATGGATATAGTTGAGATTACTCATGTGAGAAAATAGAGCAGTCAGCATGGATAGAAAGCATTGAAATATGAAATTTGAAATTTGAAATATTGTAAATGAAGAAATTAAGAAGAGCATCTTCAAATACCAGAGGGAACCCGGGGAGAGATGGAGTTTGGGAGCTAAGGAAGGAGGGTTTCACGGTATCTTTATTTTTTTTAAATGCATCAGAGAATTTGCGTAAGAAAAGGACTAGGGGGAAAAAAAAGACCAGGGATGTTGTGAAGAAGCAGAATTTTGGTGGGGTGGAAGCCAGATTGGAATGTACACTTGCCAGTAGGTAGGTAGTAAAAAGGGCTTAGATGACTCTTTGCAAAAACTTGATTTTAAGAAGGAAAGTAGAGTGATAATAAGAAAAGGCTACAAGGTAAAAATTACTAGCTTTTCCCTCTTTTTATTTAATACTTCTTATAAGATTGAAACAATACAGATACAAAAGATAAAGCTCCCTTTCATCCAAACACCAAGAGATAAGAAATGTTGAAATTTGTCATTATTTTTCAAGCCATGCTTCTATGAATATGTATTTGTAGTAAATATGTATCTATGTGTTTTTAACAAAAATATGTTGTAGCTGTCTAAATTTTCATATGTACCTTAATGTACTGGAAACACATATCTCTTTCATTACATGTTATTTTACACTATTACCTTTTCAGAGTTGCCTGGTGTTGCATTGTATGTATAGAATAGTTTACATAATCCAATTTTTGACATTTTTGCTTCTCTGGGTAATTCTTCATTTTAACAGTGCTACCATTAATATCTTTGTGGGTAAATTGTTAACACTTTCATAATTATAGATTTTTTATTAATTTCAAATTGTGGAACAAGGTCCCAGATGGAGCCTTCATTTACGGGATCTATAAATCAAGTAGATGGACCAGTCTTAGATAAAAGCATAGACATTTCCATCTTCCTGGGTGGGAGGAGAAAAGTATTAGCTTATAGGTGGTTGGTAGGAGAAAGGATGAAATAGCCATATGATGCTCTGTTTTATCTTCCTGCGGATAGTTGAAAGGGCACGTTGTTACAGGACGTTGGAAAGTTGTGAAGGTTTGAAAAAAACTACCAAAAAGAAAAAGCACAAGAGTATATGAAGGGTTACTGGGCAAAGTTGTGCAGAACTGGCACTGAGCACTCCATGTCTGCAGGGGTTCCAGATGCCTTGGTTCCACTGTCCTCTCCAGGGGCATTCAGAGCCCAGGTCTAGGGAGTTGAGAAGGCCAGACATGACTTATCTATGGTTTGGTGGTTACAGGTCTGGTAGGTGGTCGGCATGGGCAAAATAGGGGTACACCATGAAGGAGTTGAAGATGGTGTGGAGAGAGCAGTTGGGTCTCTACAGTCACATGAAGAAGAAAAAGAAGCTTGAAGGGACCATAAAGAGCACAAAGAGTGAAAGAAAGCATGGGGATTGGCGGGTGTCAGCGAGCAGGAATAAAGGACTGAGGGCTGAAAAGTTATAAAATTGTGGCCCAAAAGTGGGACACCGAGTTGAGATTTTAGAAGGAGAGCAATTACACTCCAAGTCAAGGTCCAAGGGGTAGCCATGGATCTGGTGAGCTAAAATTAAGGGAAGATGAGGTCATGGAACCATATGCAGCTCAACGTTGTCCATATGGCTGTGGGTGATGTGAGGATTTTTAAGTAAAGAGGAAAGAGTGCCCTAGAAATTCCTAATCCTGGATAAATGACAAAACAATTGGTAGCGAATAATGGTAAATAACGAAGGTGCTATAGCTGGTTGGCCTGGATATTTAGAAAATATTTATGGAAGGTAAAACTGATAATAAATGCGATAATGAATCTTTTGGGAAGCAAATGGCATCCAAGGAGCAAAATGAGCTTCTAGCATGCCAAAAGTCACCGTCTAGCTTGAGATGCAGGAGTTGGTTGAGGAGATGGATAGCTGGACGGTGTCTTTTTCACCCTGTAACACTGGACATTGGGGAAGACAGGTGCTGGAGTGAATTTTCTTCTGGCGAGCTCACAGTGGGTCTGTGAGTGGGGTAGGGAACATATACCCTCAGGTCTAAGCTGTTGTCTTGCAAGTGAACATACAGAATTGAGGCCTGTACTCATAAGCATTGTAGCCAGGATGGAGGGTTGCTTGCCAGTAGCTGCAATTTTTTGTGAGTTTCTGATTTTGCTTTTTTTCTTTTTTCCACGTAAATTTTAGAAGTGATCTAACTGGGAGGAAAAGGAGCTGTAAGGACTGGCTTCCCAGAGAAACTGTTTTAGAGAGTAAGGTGAAAGACCTGGTGAGATTCTGGGTTTTGCTTGCTCTGCCAAAACCCCCTGGGTGTAGCTGAGAAAGTATGAGCTCGGGATCCAAGATTCTTGAGTTTGAGGTATCAGAAACGTTATGGGGCCAACAATTAAAATACAGCCACTGAATCCAGTACCTCTGAGAGGTCTTCGGAATCTAAAGTCCTTTTGTCTTCACACCCGAGTTCCCTTCCCTGTTATGTTAAAACTGCCCTTTTCATCATCTCCCTACTGTTCTTAAAGAATTTCCTTATATCTGTGAACTTGGGGACTAGATATAAACTCCTATTCTTAGTTCTTTGCAGGCATTTCAGGAGAAATAGGATGGTAATGGAGTGAGTGGTGAGTTTAGATAGAAGAATGACCTTACGAATGCTTTTAATTACAGGAGTAAACAAATAGAGAAACAAAATACAGGGTTAGGTAGATAGTGAACACACATCTGAGGGCTCCCCCAGGAGCTCCCTTACAGGCTTGTGGCAACAGAGAGAGGTCTTTAGTTGGGACAGTTGCTCTCAGAGGAATAAGGGATGGAAGCCGCCATTTTATTTATGTTGCATGTAGCATTGACCACATGACGACCACCTTAAATTTCTCTGGCAAAGCACCTCGGTGTAATTGTAATTCAACATATTCTAAAATTTTGAAGCCATTTTTTCCTGAATCAGAATTCAGAGCTTGCTCCACGGTTTTCTTCCTTCTCCTGTTCGCCTTCCCCTTTCATTTCCTCATGATAATTTTGGCTGCTTTAGTATTTAGCATGTGCAGCACATTTTATGTAAGCCTATACATATACTATTATACCCTCACTCCTATATCTATTTAAGCTTGGTTCTTTGCCTTTTTTCTCTTTTTCTGGCCCTGTGTATTAGGTCCTTTAGTTTAATCATCCGTGTCTGCTTGTACTAGATTGTTTCCCTAAGAACTCTGTAAGCCACAGAGTGAAACTGATTTGGATTTTACAGCCCTGGTGATTTTCCTTCTGGTGTACTACCAAGAAAGTGCTATAGCACAGGAGCTGATGAGTCATTTTGCTGGGCTTTTGCTTTCTATTTTGTCTTTGAAAAATCAGGTATGATCATGAACATGGAAATGTCTCCTAACATCATGAGGGTAACACTACCATAAAGTAAAAGCGTCAGTGTTAGTTTTGGTCCCCGATAAATGGAATACATTGTGATTTCAAGTAAATTGAGTTCCCCCATAAAACATTCATTCATGTAAAATTTCGTTTCTCTAAATTTTCATTGCTTGTACTGGAAGCTGACTAGAATTACTCGGCACCTGCTGGTATGTGTCTGGCGTTGTCCTGGGGGCCTCACACCTGTTAAGCCATTAAATCATCACAGCAGGTTTATATGGTAGGTCTGGATTCTCCCATTTTACTGAAAAGAGGTTGAATCTGAGTGTGTTGAAATAACTTTTCTTATGCCACTCAGCTAGTAAGGCTGGTATTCAGGATCTCTGTGGCTATGACTGCAACAGGCTTCCTGATTGGAGATAGACATGGGAACGTATTAAGGTTTCATTTTGGATTTATACATTCATTTGGATTAGAAATGAAGCCAACTGTTGTTGGTTGAGATGGTAGGCTGTTGGGAATTAATTCAGTTTAGTACTGAGTATAATCTCTGGCAAGATCCCAGTCTTCTGTCACATAGTACTGCCAGATGAAGGGTTACCTTGATCGTCAATAATTTCATTTCTACATAGTATAGTTTCATTATCTAAGGAGATGAATTGTGGGGCAAATAAATTCATTGAGGTCATAGTGTATATTTCCCCCAGCTTGTTTGAGGCATCACTGGCATGGTTATTTTATCTTTTAATTCTTGGCATTTGATTCAGGGCCATGATTTCCAAAGCTGGTCTCTTGGCTGGGCTCCAACATCTGCCATTTGTTCCTGCGTTTTCTCCTCCCCGTTACATACCTCCCCACTGATCGTTGCTCATATTTTGCCACTACGGTAGCTTTTGAATCCAGTCTCCCTCTTCTTCAGTCTATCCTACATATTGCCAATCATAGCAGTTTTTTTCACAATACTCGTTTGGCCTCAAAATACTATTGTGCTTCATGGCACACTCTGTGATTCCATTTATATAATGTTCTTGAAATGACAAAATTATAGAGATGGAGAATTGATTAGTGGCTGCCTGGGGTTAAGGATGTTGAGGTGAAGGGAGATGGATTTGACTCTAATGAGGGTAGCACGAGGCAAATCCTTGAATGATTGAATAGTTCCGTAGCTTGATGTATGGTGGTACATGATGCAAATGTGATAAAATAACATAGAGCTATACTCCCTTTACCTAATGTTGATATCCTGCTTTTGATGTTGTACTGTATGTATATAACATGTCATTAATGTGGTAACCTGGATGAAGGCTACATGAGTTCTCTCAACTATCTGTGCAACTTCATATGAACCTATAATTATATAAAAATGAGAAGGAAAAAATACTGTTGTGCTTTAAAATGTTTAAGTTCCCATGTCTATCATATTCCTTGTTTTATATTCTTTGTTTCCTCCTGAATTAATCATTCAAAATCATCTCCCGATTTTTTGTCTACCTAAATCGTAGTTGACATTAACATAGTGTTTGTCTTTTATCAGGTTACCAAGAAATGCTTTTTGAATTGATTGATCAATTAAATATGCTTTATGAAAGAACCGTGTATCAGTATTTGGTCTCATTACAAACCATCTTGTTTTCCTTCTCACTTCCTTATTCATTTTTGTCTCTGCCTAATCTCTTTACAGGGACTAAGCAGCAGGCCAGGGATTTGATTGGTGGAGACTTGGGCTTGCCTAGAGGGGTTGCATTGCCTGTGGCCATAGTCACATTGCCCAAAGTCCAGTCACAAATTCTAAAAGGCAGTGGCTCATTGAGGGCTTACGACTTAGTTATAAGGGCTAGATGAGTCAGGAAACCCAGGATATGGACTAGGGTGAACCACAACCATCCATTCATTCAGATTTACTAAGACTAGTTTTATAGCACAGTGTATGATCTTTTCTGGTGAACGTTCCATCCATGTGTATCTGAAAGGAAAAGGATATTCTACAGTAATTAAAATCTATTTCGGATCTTCGGTCTTCAGTGATTTGGGTGGGGGGTGTCTAGTTCTATCAATTACTCAAATTGTGATTGTGGAGTTGTGCTTTTCTCCTTTTAATTCTGTCAAGTTTTGCCTCATGTATTTTGAAGTTCTGTTATTAGGTGCATACACATTTATGATTGTTGTGTCTTCATCCTGATGAATTGACCCTTTTATCATTATGATGATCTCTTTGTATCTTTGTCTTGAAGTCTTCATTATTAATTTAAACACGTGAGTCTTACGCTTACCATTTGCATTGGTATAACTTTTCCCTCCTTTACTTTGAATCTGTGCCTTTATATTTAACGTGGATCTCTTAAAGACAGCATAGAATTGGATCTTGCTTTTTCAAATCCATTCTGGCTGGCTTTGCCTTTTAGTCCGTTCACATTTAATGCAATACTTGCAATTGTTTTTTAAGGTTTGCTTGTTTGTTTGTTTGCTTGTTTGTTTCTTTGTTTTGTGGTTGTTCTAGAGATTACAGTGTATATCCTTAACTTTTCTTAGAAGTTATTGTTTAGGGTTAGTATTATCCCATTTTGAATAAGATAGAGGAACCTTGAAACTACATAAGAGCATTTAACCCCTCCCAGACATTATGCTATAATTGTCATGTGTATTACATTTACATATGTTATAAATCCCACAATGAAGTGTTAGAATTTTTACTTTAAACAAGTCATGTATTTTTAAAACAGTAAGAGAAGAATAGTCTTTTATATTTACAATTTCTGGTACTCTTCATTCTCTCTGGATATTTGATTTTCTGATATCATTCACCTGGAGAACTTTGGGATTTTTTCTGCCTTAGGTTTGCTGGCACAGATGTCCACAATTTTCTTTCATCTGTAAGTTTTTAAATTTATCTTCATTTTTAAAGATCCGTGGCCTGGATGTAGAATTCGGGGTTCATAGTTCTCCCCCAGCTTTTCATCATTCTAGTGTCCTCTGTCCTCTACAGTTTCTTATGAAACATTGATTCTTATTGTTTTCCTGTGTGTATAGTGTCAGTTTTTTCTCTTTAAAAATGTTTCCTTATATTTGGTTTTCAGCAGTTTGCCCACGTGCACCTGGATGTAGCTTTCTCTGCATGTAACCTGTTTGGGGTTTTCTGGGCTTCTTCAGTCTGTACATCAGTCTTTGAGTCAAACTGGGAAATTGCCAGCCCTTTTTTTTTTTTCCTGCAGTGTTTTCTCTCTCTTTACCTCCTGAAACTTTAGTTATACAAAATGTTTGCTCTTTTACTAGTGTCCAAAAGACCCTGATGATCTGTTTTTTCTTCTTTGGATTGGATTTTTCATTTTTACTTCCGTAAACATACTTATAATAACTTTTTTAACATCATTGTGGGCTGATTCCAGCACTTGGGTCAAACTTTCCCTTGAATATAGGTTAGATTTTCCTGTTTGTTCATATGTCAAGTAATTTGAATCTTACAGGATTCACTTTGTGAATGATACTTTGCAGAGATTCTGTTTTTTTGGTCCTTCAAAGAGAATTGATTTGTGTTAACAGGCAGTTAATTTGGCTGAACTTAAACTAAATTTTGACTTTTCTCTGGCAGGTGGCAGTTCCACCAATCTCTTCAGAAAGCTAATATTGAATATGTTCTGTGTGTCATGCAGTAAAATAGAGGACTGTGCTAAAAATAAAATAGACACGGACCCTAACCTCAAGAGACTCACAGTCTAGCTGATAGAGAGAGGAAAGTGGAGAAGTAATCGTGATAGCTTCTCATGTGTCATTGAGGTAATACCTGAAGGCAGTAGGGTTACTGGGGAAGGAGTTGTGAAATTGTTAAAATGCAATTTAAAAATTGTTTTTAAGGCAACCCAGTCCTCCTGAGGTCTGGAGATAGTTCGTTTATTCTATGTCGTGACGATGAGACATTGGCTGATGAACAACTATGAGTTACGCTGTCATCCTTTTGTTAAGTCTTTGAAGAAAAGGACATGTTTCAGAATCACAGCAGATTGTGGAGAAGCAGTATCAAAAACAAATGTTTAAATTCTGGACTGCCGTACCAAACAGAAAGAATACTTTATTTTGGGTTAAAAGAAGGTGACTTGATAAAATCTGAGCAGATGACACAAGTGATCATGGATTAGGGAATATTAGATATTGCTGAGATTAAAAAGACCTGTCTGTACTCAAAGTACCACTGTGGGAAGAACGATACTTCAAAAATCATTTCCAATCACAGAAAATATATCTCAAAACTCTGTAAGTTTCCGATGTCAAAAATCAAAATATTCTTTCTAATCTGTTTTGGATGTTAGTTGTTCATCTATAAAAATGAATGGGTAATATGACGGTTTTTATTTTGTAAAAACATATATTCCTTAGCAGTAACTTGAGCCTTTCTTTTCTCTTTTTTCCTGTTTTAACAGTGTATCCTATTCAGTACATGTATCTGAAGATTACCCAGGTATGCATTTTTTTTTCTTTCTGTTTTTATTACAAATACTTGTGTCGTGGTTTCTTTGAATATTTTTTTTTCTTTTGGAGATGGAAAATGTATATAAATATATCTGGGAGTGAAGCGTTGGCAGGGGAAGACTTAAAGATCCAGAAAAATTCTGTTGGTTGCCTGTGAAATACATGTCTTACCCTGAGATGCAGTCCAGAATCAAAATAGTTTCCTGATGAAAAATAGTTTACTTGAGCCCATGTATAGCTTCAGCCTATATATATTTTTCTCATTGCAAGTAAAAAAAAAAAAAGATTCTCTGAACTGGTTCAGTCATTGGCTTTGAAACATCATTTGAATCCTCATAATGTAAAAATAATAGGTAAGGATAGCAGCTAAAATAATAGGTAAAAATAATAGTAATAGCAAAAAATAGTCCTGTCTTCATTTCTCTAAGTATGTGTCTCATTAAACAATTCTGACAACGATCCTATGACATTGTTACCCTAGCATCCCTTTTTTCCTCATGAATGATGACACAGCTAGTAAGAGGAAGAGCTGGGTTTTGAACCCAGGAGTCCAGAGTCTGGACTGTACCACTGGACTAGGCCAGGTATCTTGTTTATGTAGTCTCACTGAGTGTCTGTTACTTGAAATATATTACTACGCCCACAAACACTTCTCCCTAGAAAACAGAATGTAAGACCACTGCAGATCCATTTTTCTATCAGTCAAACAAGGGTTTTTCTTCTAGGCCATGGTCAGTCCTGTTTTCTAGACACATGTAATCTCATCAGAGCCCAAGCTGTGTATGCCAACATTTTAGTCATGACAATTTTCAGATATGTAAACAAGATGTTTCTCTTTAGTATTTTCCTCACAAGTGATATCTATAATTTTATCTTGAATAAGAACATAAGTATTGTAGACTTAATGCAGAAAAAAATACAACTTGATTACTTTACCTCAGAGAAAAGAGTATAATGCAAGCATCTATTGTTTATCATATTTTGTAGCAAAGAACAGCAAATTTTTTTTTGATGTTTATTTATTTCTGAGACAGAGAGAGACAGTGCATGAGTGGGGAAGGGCAGAGAGAGAGGGAGACACAGAATCCAAAGCAGGCTCCAGGCTCCTAGCTGTACGCACAGAGCCTGATGCGGGGCTCGAACTCACAAACCGTGAGATCATGACCTGAGCCGAAGTCAGTCACTCAACCGACTGAGCCACCCAGGCACCCCAAAGAATAGCAAATTTTAACTGCCTGTATTTCATATATGTTTTACTCCAGCATTCAGACTTAATAAAATCAGGTGGTCACCAAACTAACTGTTGAGATCTGTCAGTGTCATAAATTAGAAACCTAATTTCAATTCTTATTCAAATCTAGCCATTTTATTCACATACTCGCATGATTTGGATCATATTTTTCTGTGTAAAATGACTAGATTGCTATAGGCAACTTTGATGATCCATACTTTGAGTACTTTTAAAAATGGTTAGTTCATAAGATAGTATGAAGATGTAAAACTTATTTCTTTAGCATTCATGCTAGTATTTTTTGTGGTTGTTTGCATCATGCATTTAATCTTTTATAAGATCAGATGTTACATTTAAAAATAATTTTGTGAGTCATAAACTCCAGTTTCAGTTATTTTGCTATGATCTCCATATATGTTAAGCATATTAGTCTTTAAAACTTTTGTACAGTTTTACAAGGGGAATTATTCATTATTAAAGAGATGGCCTATTTTTTTTAATAGTAGTATAAAAAGAGTTCTAAACAGATTTCATTGGAAGAAGGAACACAAGAAGTATTTACAAAGAAAAATTTTTTTGTAGATTTTGTAATCAGCTCTCTCCCTTATGGTATAGGATGTTTTTGATACTGAATGTTTGCTAAGTGTGTTAGGAAAATAAAAGCTCCAGTGTTGTGAATATTATAATTATTGTGCTTCTCATCTGAGGCAGCTCTTAGAGATGTCAGTCATGAGAGGACTTGAAGTCAGAGTGATAGAGGTAATGCCACAAATCAAAGCCACGTTGAAGACAGTAAGTGAATTATTCTGTAGCACAGGAAATAGGGCAGAAGATGCCCTTAGTAAACGAAGGGAGCCAAATGTTTAGCTCCCTCTTGTGGCCAAGAGGTATCACTGGCTTTTTCTCTCTGTGCGGGAGGTAGCCCCTTTAGGAAATGCAATATACAAAAATTGAAACTTAAAACACTAGTTATCATTTGTGCTTTTTAAAAATAAGTTCCTTTCTTGGAGAAAGTCTGTAGCGAATTTCCACTATAATTTCATTTCTAAAAATAAAAGGAGTGTAAATGAAACACAAGTTTTGGTGTGAGAGAGATTAATGCATTTTGGGGTAGAATTTTGAATTGGCTGATGTAACCAGTTCACTGTATACCAAGTATTTTCATACACATAATAGAATAGACTCTAAATGCTACTCTGTGTATAAGCAGAACAGAGGCTATCGTGACCATTTATAATTGAAGCAATGTGTCAAGAGAGGGTAAAGAGTATTTCCCAAGGACATGCAGTTTGGTGGTAAAACCAAGTCTGTAATTTAGTTCTGATTCCTGTCACTTGTATGAAAGAAGCAGTGGGAGTTATTTTTATGGAGTGTTCTTCAAAGTGAGTATTACTACATTAAAAAAAAAAATTCAAAGTGTTACTATGACAATATTTTACCCATTTTATTAAATTTTAATCTACATTTATTTGCATTAAAAGTTCAGTTAATACACTTGATTTCTCAGGTAGCTAATATTGCATACAAATTATGTTTGCTCTCCCTTTCCGGTATTCATCCTTGTGTCTTTTCTGCCATTACACTGCTAGAACTTCCAGAATAATTTTTAATGATGATTGTGAAAGTTGGCAGCTTTGTCCTTCTTTTCCAAAATTAGTGAGCGTGTTTCCATCTACTTTCAGAAAACTAGTTTTCTCGTTTTACCAAGTCTTTTTTTTTTTTTTTTTTTAAGAATGAGTTGTAAGTCTTGATCAAATTCTTGCTTAACATCTATTGAGGTATCACGTACGCTTTCTCCTTTTGAACAACAAGGTTGTTTAGCAGGCATCTTAATGTTGATCCGTAAGAACCGTATGCATCTTGCCATATATTTTGCTGTTAAAGAGTTGGCATTGCTGAAGAAATGCAGCTATTCTTTGGCATTTGCTAGAACATGCCAGCAAATCTCTCTGAGCCTGGCATCTCTTCAGGGATGGTTCTGGGGCAGTTGTTATTTTTCTGCCGTGATTATTGTCTGTTTTGTTTTTCTGTTTCTTAGTCACTTTTAAACATGAAAGCTCACTGTGTTGGTGAAATGTCCCAACTTCTGTAGCAAAAAGTTTTTTATCGTATTCGGCCTGTACATCTGAAAATCTGCCTCTTTGTGGATATTTCTCCTGTCTCGTACCTATTGTTTTACATTTGTTCTTGTCTTTTTCTCCTTTTGGTTTTTCTTCCCCAAAGTTTACTTATTGTAAAAATCAACTCAAACAGATAGCTTTTTATGTTGTTTTTGAAAATTTCTAAGTCTTGATAGTAATTACTATCAGTAATCGTGGTAGTACTTCATTAGTTCCTTCTGCTAATGTTCCTCAGTCTTTTCCCTTCCTACTTTCTCTGGATTATATGGTTGAATGATTAGCTCATCATCTAGCTTTGAAAATTTGGAACTTGCTTTGCCCTGTAGAAATATATGAGCATAATCCTCCAGATTCAGGATTATGGCACTTTGTTTATTTCCTTAGGAACAGATTTATCACTTCATAATTTTAATTTATTAAGTAACCTGTGCCACCTATTGAAATTCATGTCATAGTTTTGTTTTGTGTGAACAAAGAAGATCTTTATTGAGTATTAAGTATACTTTAAGTAACATGTTCATAAATGCAATGTTAAATGATATGTGGGCTTTTTTAAATGCAGCGAAGAAATAGAGCAACCTTCTGGTTTACTTGTGCTTCCTTATGGAATTTATACTGTAGACAGATTTTTGCTTTTTGAAGGCAAATATATTACAAGTCACAGATAATTGGCTCCACTGGAACAAAACAGCAGAATTTTTTCTCATCAGTTCCCACCTTTAATTAGGAGGCTCACCTACTGGTGGGTGTGAATTTTCTCATCCCTTTTTTATGTTTTACAACACATTGCGATTGTTGAGTGACAGCTTTTTAATATTAAAAAAAGCATAGCAAAGAACTGATGTCTGAATTCGGACAGTTTTACCACTTACTTGCCATGTGTAATTTTTTTTGTTTATTTATTTTTGAGAGACAGAGAGACAGAACGAGAAAGCAGGGGAGAGACAGAGAGAGGGAGACAGGACCTGAAGTGGGGGCTCTGCGTGACAGTAGAGAGCCGATATGGGGCTCGAACTCATGAACCATGAGATCAAGACCTGAGCCCAAGTTGGACACTCAACCGACTGTGCCACCCAGCTGCCCCTTAATTACTTAAATAATTTGGGCAAATTGTTTGATTTCTCTTAGCTTTGGCTTCCCCATCTTTAAAATAGAGATAATAGTTGATTGGTTTGAAGGTTGATATGAAGTGTATAAATATTATATAATTTAACACTCAGGGGAGATATCCAGATTATATTACAAAGCCAATATAATTATTATTATAATTGTATTATTTTTCTGAACGTACATAGTAATGAATAATGGAATGACTTGGCTTAAATTATGTTGCCTTTGAAATAGAATGGAAAAATAGTTTCACAGATGCTTTCTCATAGCTCTCTACCCATCTTGCCCCAGTTGTCCATGGAAGTCCCAGTAATGGCTTGCATAGTCTGGTAGGGCAGGGAAGAGAAAATAGTCACATTGTTAACAGCCTTTAATAACGATCTATAGGTCCCTACAAAACTTACACGTTAAGGAACCTAGCTGTCCTCGGAATTTTCGGGGGGCAAAAAAAAAAAAAAATTGGCACCTCTGGAGTCAAGTGGGAGAATTCCAGAGAAGGAATTTGAGTTTGAAAACATTCTATTCAGTCACTGACTCATTCTGTTACCTTAAATGCATTCCTTATCCTTTTTATGTCCTACTTTCTCATGTCTAAACAAAGATGATTTTATTATTACAGATGTCAAAATAGTTTGAGGAAGGTTTAGAAATGATTATTTAAAGAACAGCGAAAAGAGAAAACAGAATTCATTCATACAGCTGGGACGATCCTCAAAGAGCATCTGCAGACCTTCACTTTAGAACTAAAGCAACCATGGGTTAGTTAAAAGGGATCAATAGCTAGTTGGTAGTTGGGTCTAGATTTTATGTGCTTTGTCTACTGTCCTACATTTCTGTTTTTCACTCAGGTATATATATCTCTTTGATCGGGCCTATGATGTCGTAATGATGATTTAATAGATATTGGCATGAAACCTGAAAACATTTTGGCTTGGGTAAATTTAGCCAGAAACAGAAATTGAAAGTGTTCAAATGCCTAAACACTAATCAAGATACAAACTGGTAAAAAAAAAAAAAAATCTCTTAGAAAATGATGTGTTTGACTGCATAATCCTGTCTTAAAGCATTATGCAACGTGTGTTCATTCGTTCAATTCAAATTACATTCTCTTGAATCAAAGCTGACTGCCTTGTAGTGTCAACACCACGTAAGCCATTGGATCCATTAGATTGAGTTATTCACTTCCTTGTTTTCATAAACAGAATGCCCTAATTTACTTTCCTCTTAAAGATTTAGTAAAATGCTCCCGTCCATGACACTGAGATACTGCATGATACTGTGTGCACTTTGTGGATTTTTGGGGATCTCCCCTTCTAGGTGGTGGTTTAGCTATTACTTTTTTCCTTTAATGCTCATTTTTATTTTTAATACTCCTTTTCGCCGTAAGTTTGCTTCAAGGAATACATTATCTACAGGGAAAAACTAATTGAGTTGATTCAGTAGCAAATAACTTTGAATCAGTAACCCTCTGAATGAGGGTTTAAGAAATTGAAATACTGGCTTTAATAGAGGGGTTTACTCTTCACCTCAGAGTATGAGGTTATTGACAGAAGAGACTCCAGATAAATGGTCAAAGTCTCAACCAATGTGATGAAACAGTAATTAAAACAAATTTATATTAAACCTGTTTGTTAATCTGTGGTCCCACTTGATAAACACAAAAATCTCACACCCTCCTCAATGCTACTTGAAAGTGAAACAAGGCAAAATTTGTAATTAAAACAAAGTAATGAGGCAAACCTGTTTTGTTTCAAATCTAATCCACATTCCTCTCCTCTCACCTTCCAGAATTATTAGTAAAGCCTTATGTCTATTGAGAGTCTTTGAGACTATGCTGTGAACACATCACTCTCGACTCACTGCACTCAAGGTCTAAACACAGTGCAGATGTTTCTTTGCAAATAAAGTAGTGACTTTGATATCTATCAGTTAAAGATCGTGTTCTCACTGTACTGACACAATATTATGAAAACTTGGCTCAAGATCTTTTATCGTGTATTCAGTCAGTTGTCAGAATGCTCATTTCCTTTTGCAGAAATTGATAACAGGTTTCTATTATTTGTTGGGAATATTTTACACTTTTTATATTTTATACAGTGTCAATGAGAGTATTATAGGACCATAATTAATGAATTGGTGAAGCGTTTGGTAACGAACAGCGATCTCACAGATGCCCAGTAATTGTCAATGAACGAAGTAGAATAAATGGCTGTGTGTTATATTATATGCACAAAGATCTGTATTTTTAGGGAAAAATCCTAAATTTATTAAAATATTTTTTTCTGGAGAAAACAAATAATGAAGAAAAAAGCTGTGGAATAATTTAATGTTTTCTGTGCATTCAACTTGCTTAGTATTATTTAATGAAATTAATTTATGGAAGAAGAAGAATTGTGAGACTTAATATCATTTAGAAATATACATTAGAGTAATATGGAGGTATGATTTTCAACCAAGGCTTTGGTTCAGTTTTTTTAATGACTTGATATTGAATTTTTTTATTGTACCAAATGTTCTTGTTTTAGCTTTCTCCCAGTATCTGCTTCCTGTTTGGGGAACAGTCCCTATCCGCAGTCTGTATTTCTCTAGGAGACACAAGTGTCTTTGAAGAGGCCATTTAAAATTAAATCACATGTAAATCTGTGATAAATCATGTATACTTAATTTTTTCTGAGATTAACCAGAGCAGTAGTATGTGCTTCCTGAGTGATGGAAGCGATGTGGATATAATTTAACTTTTTTTAATAAAGGCTTTGTTTTTTTTGGTTACCATGCCTTTAATTGTCCATATTTCTTTGCAGATAATACGTATGTGTCAAGTTCAGAAAATGATGAAGACGTATTAGTTACTACGGAGCCAATTCCGATAATTTTCCACCGGATAGCAACAGGTAATAGGAATATACTGTTTTTTTAAACTCTAGATTAATGTTTTCTTGGCTATAGGTAGCTTTATTTACTTATTTTTGTTCTTTTAGCCCATGTAACAGATATTTATCTCCAGCATCTATAAATCTGGTGTCCCATACAAATTTTCTGTTCTAACTTGCATTAGTTTGTTTTTCAACAGTTTTTTAAACACATAAATTTACACTACTTTAAAAAAGCCCTGTTTAAATGCATTGTGTTGATATTTGCTCTTATGAAAATATTCCATGCATAATGACACTGGTAGACAAAATGAATATTTAAAAAGCTTACTTAAGGCAATGTAGATCCCATGAAATACATAAACGAGAGCTGAAGGGGTCTGTGTAGTGGCACTTTGGTTTGACCGTATTTTGATGGGCAATGAAAAAATCAGAATAGCTTATGTATCATGTAACTTCCTAACATAATATAATTATAAAACATTCCTTAATCTTTTGGCAAAGAGAGAATCACCTGAGGCGTGTTTTTATACTGAAACTTATAAATATTTGATAAATAGCCTGCTGAAAACTAAAGTGATGTTTTATAAATGATGTTTTATAACTTTCTTTCAGAATTAAGGAAGACAAATGACATTAACTGTTGCTTATCCATAAAATCAAAATTACAGAAGGAAAATGGAGAGGTATGAAGATTACATTTCATATTTTATACTTTATTCAAAACAGAATACATTTTAAACTTACCTTGTATTTATAGTTAATATCATTGCTATTTAGGTTAAGACTGTAGGGGCGCCTGGGTGGCTCAGTCGGTTGAACTTCGGACTTCGGCTCAGGTCATGATCTCACGGTCCGTGAGTTCGAGCCCTGCATTGGGCTCTTTGCTGACAGCTTGGAGTTGGAGCCTGCTTCGGATTCTGTGTCTCCCTCTCTCTCTGCCCTTCCCCCATTCATGTTCTGTCTCTCTCTGTCTGAAAAATAAATTAACATTTAAAAAAATTAAAAAAAAAAAGACTGCATATAGTGTATGAAGCACAGGCTTGTGGCCAAGAGACTTAAGTATAGGGAAGGGTAGTGACCTAGAATTAACCCTGAGAAGGAAGCTGCCTTTAACAGAAAGAATGTCTGGCTTAAATCTAAATCAAGTGCACACAAAGCTTAACTTATTCTCTGTATTTGGTCAAGTAATGTAGTTGACTGAGGAGCATCTTCTGTAACTTACAGTTCTAACAGCTGCATGTGGAACCCTTACCATTTCATTTGTAAAAGGTGATCTCTTTACCTAAGGTAGCAAAGAGAATGGGTATATAGTCTTATTATTAGTGGCCAATGTTAAAACAACATCAACGACAAATTCCTGCTACCCCTTCCTCACCTTTAAAAAATCTGCTAGAATCAGTCAATAAACACTGGGGTGTTAAAAAAAACAAGATGAGTGCAACAGGACTGACAATTTTTTGCTTTTCAAACTACGCACCCAGAACAAACTCCCCCCCCCCCCCCCCGCCCCGCCCCTTAGTATTGTATCGTTCCCTCTACTCTCCTTCATCCACAGCGAGAACCACAGATTTAGCAATACTGGCCCCCAAACCCAAATCTGTTAGCATTTTATAAAACCCAAATTCCCTTTTGTTGGTTTTTCATTTTCCTTAAGAATTTGAAATTTGGTCTAGAAATTTAGAAACGATTCCAAAACATTGGGTTGATAGATTCCTGTGTCTAATGGGATTTGCCTTTCTCCTAATTATTTTAACAGAGCCTGCCGGGTATGGGAATATCATCATTAGTTACTTTAGGTAAAATTTTACTGTTTGAACTTCAGACACAAAGCATATGTGGTTCCATTAATTAGAAACTTAGACTTCAAGTTCAAGCATATTTAATTAAACATCCTTTTGAAATCTGAAATCTAAAGTAAATAATTTCTGTATGTAGAAAGTTCTCTTCATAATGTAATTCATATTTATTTTCATAATTTGATTTTTATATTATTGGAGTTCGAGTGTCTTTTATTTCATACCATTATGTAGAGTTGGCAGTGGAAGTGAGCACGGTCAGGGATAAATAAATAATGCTGAGGAACTTTTTTTTTTTTAATGTTTATTTTTGAGGGAGAGGGAGAGAGAGAGAGAGAGACAGAGCATGAATGGGGCAGGGGCAGAGAGAGAGAGACACACACAGAATCTGAAGCAGGCTCCAGGCTGTCAGCACAGGGCCCGATGCACGGCTCGAACTTGAAAACCACGAGATCACGACCTGATCCAAACTCTGAGTCTTAACTGACTGAGCCACCCAGTCGCCCCAGGGCTGAGGAACTTTTTAGTAAACAATTGAATCAGTATGAACTCAGAAACTACTAGATCATGACCTGAGCCGAACTCTGAGTCTTAACTGACAGAGCCACCCAGGCGCCCCAATGCTGAGGAACTTTTTAATAACCAATTGAATCAGTATGAACTTGTCAGATGTTTTTATCAGAACAAAACCAAAGTTGTAGTTGATGACACATAGTTTTATGTAAACATCAAATAGTAAATTGTACAACTCAAAATCAATGAAATAGAACTTTTAAAAAAGATGTACAATAAAGCTTACTACACTGACAAAACTGTCTCTTACTGCCTTTTGTTTTTGGCTTGTACTACACCACACACGTTTTTTATATAAAATCCGTGTGATAAGCAAGCACAAGACCTATCTATTATGGCCACTTGCTACTTTCTTTTCAAAAGAAGGTAAGCTAATCTGACCATTAAAATTCTTTTCTTAATCTGTTATTTAAGGAGTCAAGACAAAATAGTACGGTGGAAGAAGATTCCGAAGGTGATAATGATTCTGAAGAATTTTATTATGGAGGACAGGTAAGCACATCAGACCCGTCAAATACCCACTCGCAGAGTTCGCAGTAGCCCTTACGCCCTAGTGAAAATCTGTGCTTGTGATCTGAGAGACCTGTGTGTTAGTTCTTGAGCTAACTTGGAAACCTATATAATTTCTCCGTTTCTCATTTCTACATATTTTCAGAAATCAAGATTACTTTTGCAACTCTTTGACTGTAATCACTCACACTGAAGTTGTCTTGCTTCATCACTGAGATTTTGCAGGCAGCAGCATTGTATCATAAAATAAAAGTTTTTTGACTTTTATATTTCTTAAGCATAATGGGTTCAGTCATTATTTTGAAATGATGACACTTCTAACAAAAGCATGGATGGATGGTTAGTTTTAAATAGATGATTAACCTTTATCAATGTTGATGGTCCCTCATTACTGAGCATCCTTAATGTTTGTATTCATTGTCTTTTCCTCTTACACTGTTGTAAAGTGTTTGTTGAAACATGTTGATGAAGAAACATCATAATTTATATATATATGAGAATGGCATAGCCGCATATATAAAAGAATTCACTATTTTTCCAGGATCATGTTAAAATTTTAAACCGTGGAGTTGCTTTTAGGATTTGGCTATGTAAGGCATCTTGTTCTGTTTCTGTAAACTTTTTTAAAAAATTATTTTTAAGTTTATTTATTTTGAGAGAGAGAGAGAGAGATTGAGCTAGTGGGGGAAGGGCAGAGAGAGAGAGAGGGAGATCGAGAATCCCAAGCAGGCTCCATCTCACAGACCATGAGATAATGACCTGAGCCAAAACCAGGGGTCAGACCCTTAACTGACTGAGCCACCCAGGTGCTCCATGTTTCTGTAAATTCCTTGATCAAAAAGCTTTGTTATGTTTCTTTGGTTTTTTTAATTAAAAAAAGTGTTTTTTTAATGTTTATTCATTTTTTAAGAGAGAGAGAGAGAGCTCTCTTGTGAGCAGGGGAGGGCCAGAGAGAGAGGAAGACACAGAATTTGAAGCAGGCTCCAGGCTCCGAGCTGTCAGCACAGAGCCTGATGCGGGACTCAAACCTATGAACTGTGAGATCATGACCTGAGCCGAAATTGGACACTTAATTGACTGAGCCACCCTGGCACCCCTTGATCAAATAGCTTTGTAACTTGGATAGTGTAATGGGAAGGTAGTATGTTAGAGTGGTATTTTAAAGCCAAATTTATTATTGTGTAGAAGAATGCAAGTCAGTTTACTTTTCTGGAATCAAAAACCAGTAATTTATCAATGGAGCATAAACAAGGCTGCAGAGGCGTGAACATATACATACAACTGGGCTTCTTCTCTCCAAGAATGCCCGTCCAGCAATGGGATACTTTTCCTAATGATTCTCTAACCAGTGTTGCACTTCAACATTATGCAAAATAATCCTTCCAGTTTGGATTTTTGTTTACACAGCTAGTATTTGCAGAGGGGAAGTAAATGCTTTTTCTCAGTATAGATATTCAGTCTAGAAGTTTTCAGATTATCTGCCAGCCACTACTTCATTCTTTTTAACATTGATCTTTTCCCCATATCAAGGTAGTCTAATTTTCCTTTCAAGCATACTAAGTTATACTAGACATAGGTGAACCTATGAACTTTAGCGAATATACTGCTGTATTCTCTGTATTTTTCAGTGAGAAATGTCTATGGCACAACCTGCAGGGTAACACCTGTCCAAGAGATGGTTTGTATTTGATTCTTTTGATTCTCTTCACCATCCCTAAGTCATTTCTAAACCATCCCTTTCCATCAGGTGAACTATGATGGGGAACTGCACAAGCACCCACAGCTTGAAGCTGATTTGTCAGCAGTGAGAGAGATATATGGGCCACATGCAGTTTCTCTCAGGTAAATAAATACCTCTCGTGAATAAAAATTGAAACAATTTGGTAAGCCAGTCATTGGGATTTTTCTGTTGCATTGTTTAAGTGGAAGTATTCTTGGGCTTAATTATATTTGAAAGTTCTGAGGACATTCTGCTGTGTTTTTACTTACACAAGATAGTATGTTTATGGCTGTAAGGATTTTTGTTTTGGGTACATGTGGTTTAAGGGTACATTGATGCATTAAAAAATTAGTTAATTTGGAGAGTTAGTTCGATAAAATATCAGTCTTAAATAGTGTCGTAATCAAATCCTGTAATAGATTTAGCCAGCTGGGTCCGTGCTGTTAATCATAAATCAAGGGCACATGCACGTGAACAATAAAAGTCAATAATGCATTAACGACTGAGGTCCAGAGATGACACTGTGATGTGATCTGACCCCAAAAAAAGAAAGGAAAAAAGGGACATAAATTTGCCGAGTGTTTGTTTGAATGACAATGTAGTTTATCTTTCAGTTACTTAATATATAATTTGGTGATAAATTTTGGACCATTATTTATTGCTTTTAATTATTCAGAAGACCCCACTATCTTTACTTTTTTTTTTCTCCTTCATTTGAAAAAGAAACTCTTTCCTGCCACTATCTTAGTTTCCCTCCATGAATCAGATCAGATTATTTCAGATTCTTTCTCTTTGCCTAAAGAGCAGCCTTCAACTTTGCAGTGGAATTCCAGAGCCCTATCCCAGCCTGCCCTGGGTTCCCACCTTGCCCACCCAAACCACAAATGCCCCCATCCTCCAGTTCTCTGTGATCCCTCTTGACCCTGGGCATTTATCTGAACTTGTTTCTTACCAAGAAGTGCTTCACTCTCAACCCCACTGCTGTTGTTATTCAAGCCACAGTCCAAAGGCCACCTACTCCTTGAGCCTTCTTTGAATCTCCACTGCAGGTTAGTTGTTCTTTCCTTCAGACTCCCATCACATTTGGCTCTATCCTCATTTATTATACTTCTCATATCCTGTCATTATTGCTTTACTTCCCCTCCTCATCCTAACTTATGTGACTTCTGGGACAGTGCAGTTGGTTTTTAAAGTTTATTTATTTTGAGAGAGAGAGTGTATGCGCCGGTGCATGGGAGGTGGGGGGGGGGGTGGAGAGAGAGAATCCCAAGCAGGCTCCTTGCTGTCGGCTCTGAGTTTGGCCCAGGGCTCGATCCCACAAACCGTGAAGTCATGACCTGAGCCGAAACCAAGAGTCAGACACTCAACCGACTAAGCCACCCAGGTGCCCCTGGGACAGCGCACTTTTTGTTATTCGCTTTATTTTGTTTTGTTTTGGTTTTTAACCATGCTTGTATTTTGGTACTTAATATAGCCCAGGGGACTATGTGAAATATGGGCTGATGATTCTTGATCAGTTCCAGTGACATCCATGAAAGATGTTCACATTATCTGGTTGCATTCTCTTCCATGGACATACCCAGATTTGGAGAGAGCAAACAAATACTTTAAGTTGGAAAGTACCACACAACTAAAATTTATAATTGTCAAGTGTTTCATTTTAACTTCAGAAACAAACTCACCACCACCTGCAGCCTAAATAAGCTGGGGTTGTATGCACAGATCCACTCTTTCCCACTCCCAGAGCTCTGGTAGGTTGCAGTTGAGTGAGAATGATTGGGATTATATTTGGAAAAGCAAATATTTGCAATTTTCAAGGTTTTAGCAAATGAGCTGCAATTATATCTCAGTTGATCTCTGCTATGGCTCCAGGCTAGGGAATGTGGATATTCAGTAAGTGTGTTAGAACGAATAAATGAAGAAGGCATTAGGGATTTAATCAAAAAATAATCCAAAACAATGACTAATTTTTTAACTTGAGTCAGAATTTGCTTAACAGCTTAAAACTTTGATCACAGTGATTTAATCCCCTCCCCCACTAAAAAAATGGATACAATTAATCATAGAATTCAACATGCAATTCGACTTCTTTTCATTTGAAATACGTATTTTGGGGGAGGATTACCTTAGCACATGTTGATTGCTCATATAGTGAAGGATTTTTTAAATACATATTTCCATGCTGTCTAAGCTCTAACTATACTGTTATGTGTGTGTGTGTGTGTATATATATATATATATATATGTGTGTGTGTGTGTGTGTGTGTGTGTGTGTATATATGTGAATTTGTTTGTTTCTTCAGCAAGAATTTATTAAGTACCAATGATCATCTCTATTAGTATTTTCCATTATTAATAAAATTATTGATAATTTATCAACTCTTGAAATTGGATAAATATTTGGAATTTCATTCAAATGAAATATCTAAAGTCACAGGGTTTGATTTTGTTTCCCTCTTCCGTATTTCACTTACAAGTTTTGATTCAATTTGAATCTTCATGCATATAAGCCATGTTCCTGCCTGCTGTAGACTTACTCTATCTACAGAGGATGTTTCCCGAATATATAACCTCCCAGAGGCCTCATGGTATAAAGTATGAATCACAGCAGGACTAGTCTGATTTACTTGAAATAAATACGAATGAATTTACTGTGTAGGATGAAATACTAAGGCTTGGGCACATGGCAAAGGCAGTAGTTAGGCATAAGGTCCTGGAATCTTCTTCCTTGCAAAGTTCTTAGTCTGTTGAAAACAGACTGTTCTAATTAGCTGTTCTTTTACTTAATTGAGGTTTATAAGAACTTAATGGAGTTTGAAGAACAAAAGTACCTCTATATACATAATAGGCTATTTGGTGTCGTTTTTTTTTTATGTGACACCTAATGAGAAAGGCAGCTAACCACATCTAAGTTCTCTTCAAGAGATGGAAATAACTAGGATTGCTTCACTTGAGACAAAACCTCTTAAAGTCAGTTGAAGGAGGATACAGAAACAGAAACTAATGACCAGTTTATTACTTAAGTAATTTCTGCTGTACATGGTCATATCATTCAAAAGCAGAATCCTGGCTATATCAAACTGTGATTCTAAACACTGGTGACAATTCCAATCCATAGGCTCTTGTATTGGAAGTGAGTTAGGTCTCTGGGAAAAGCACGAAAAACGATTAGTTTATCAGCCTGAATGAACATGTCTCATCTTGAATAATTCAGCAAAATGAAGATATATTTATGTTTTTCATTATAAATTTTCTCCTATAGTCCTGTATTTACAAAAAAAAAAAAAAGGATTTGATCAGTGCCATCTGAAAACACTTTGAGATTAATATTTTTAGAAAGGTGAAGCGAATTACAAGTCACAAAATTCTCATTTAGTCAGGAATGAAATGATTCTGACAATTTGCTTAGGGCGCTTCAAACTTCCAGCCCCTGTGAAATAACCTTTGCTTTATAATTATACCATCTTCTGCTTTAAAAGGTGAAGCCACAGGAGTAATATAAAACCTTTTAAAAATAAAATCTTTTGATTGTGCCTGATGCTTAATGAAGGTTGGAAGATTGCAAGACTGTGACTCTTCTGTGTTTTGATTACTTTCTGGGGATGGACAGTTGTAACAGGGCCTTTGGGAATTGAGCTTCTAGAGGACAGGGCATTCTGAGGAGTTTTTAAGGTTTGAGGTGATGACACTACAGTATTCAGGCTCACATACCTCCTTAAGGGAAAAAGAGGGAGACAGAGAAAGGAGGGAGAGGGGGAGGGAAGGGGAAAAAAACCCCACATAAATTGGTACAGACCACTTTCTCTGGGTTTATGTATTTCCGTTTGTAGTGACCAGTAAGACCACTTACTGATCTGGTTCCTGCCCTCCGGCATGTGGCAGAATTTTATTTCCCTGCCCCTTTTAATACTACGTGTGGGCACAGCTAGTTTTGGCTAGTGAAGTGTGAGCAGAGGTACCAAAGCAGGGTTTCCTGTTTCCCCCCTGACTCCATCACTCCGGGCTCCTTGGTGACCACAGTGAAGTAGCATCTCCTCTCCGCCCTCTGGTTCCATAGTAACTATGTAGTGTGAGTGAGATACACATCTTTTTTTGCATTAAACCACTGCCATTTGAAGAAGTTTGTTACTACAACATACTTAACCTACGTTGAAGTACGTCATTCATCAAAAGGTCTGGCGGGGACGTTTGCAGTGTCCTTTCCAGAATGTTAATTCTCCCAGCCCCACCTCTAGAGCCTTCAGAAAAATGGTCTGACTGAAAAGCAGGGAAAGTGATGACAGGAGGCACATAGAAGAAACAAAGAGGAGAGTATTTTCCAAAAACGCTGGCCATAATCTAGATGAAAAGCTTCAGAATGTCACCTCCCAGACAGTCACTTGTACTTTCTTCAAGCAAAACCAAGATTTTTTTAAGCTGAGGGGGAGTTGTAGCAACTGTAACCTCTTACACACTATCACTTTATATGGGCTTCCTTTTTTAATCTGGAGCTAGTTTTTAAATTCTCTCAGTCCTGTTGCCTTTTAGAGAAACTTCAGAACACTTTGGATACGATCTTGCAAATGCTTTCATCTGCCAGATTTCTTTCTGACTACTGAGTTTGCATATTTCTTGGCCCATTCACAAACATCTCTCCCACACTGAGCAAAAAACACACATTGAGTAGGCATGCGGAGACAGACATGCAAGCTGTTGAGTTTCAGATGTCATAAGAAGGTGTATGTTTCTTCACAAAATATGTTGCTTCTCAAAATATAACTGACCAGTCATTGGCTACAAGAATTAACTAAATAGTGATAGAGTTTTATTTCCCAAGGACCTGTGGTAAAGTTTCGTGTATGCATGTGTACATGTAATTCCCTTGACAGCTAAAAAGGGAAGGTTAAGATATCTAGAATATATTTTGATAACCTGCACAATCACTAATTTTGATCAAATAGTATTATAAAACATCACGACAGTATAATGAATAAGCTATATATAGTTTTACAGAGAATGAAGGACCAGCATAGACGGTCTGACATTTAATATATTGATTATGTAATGTATGTTGTATCTCATTAAAAAGGAGGCTGTCTTGGTTAGTTCCATTAAAAAATAAAAGGGCGAATTGCCAAGATTTCATGTAGTGCCCTCAAAAATACACATTCATAGAAAAATATATTTCATACATATGTTCTTAAATGAACTGTCACGTGTTAAGTACCTAACATCAAATGACCAGATTTCTGCCCAAAGAGTAGCTCAGAGGTCTGAAAAAAATTGTGGAATAGTCCTTTCTCAGTTCCAGGGTGTAACAACTACATCAGATCATTTCTGTGTTGTTCCCTTTATCTTGAAAAAGTATTCAGGTTCAATTTGATGTGATCTTTTCACAGTGAATAAATATAGGCAGTACATGAAATTATTTTGAGTTATTATAAACCCAATACAGCATTCAGGACACAATCAGATATCTGGCTTCACAATTCAAGTTGCATTCGTATTTCAGGCTTTTGACTTGATTCTGCATTTGCTATTCATGAGATCCGGGGCAACTGAAAGTTATTCAGATATAGAAGCAATCCTGATGACTGGGTCGCTGCATCTGGACAAACTGTAATCACGCTTTGTCATCTCACAGCGGGAAATGTGAAATTACTGGCATTATATAAAGAGGGCATCACAACGGAAATTGGTTTGCATATATGCAGAGCTGTTGTGAATTCTCTGAAGTGTGGCATAAAAACAAAAAGCGTAACTATTTACAGATCTACACCTGCAGAATCCACTTAATTGCAAACCTTTAATGCCTCTGCCTCCTTAGAATTCTGTGTTTGTGCTCTGTGGTGGTGAGGGGAAAGCACTTGTAAACCTTTATTTCCTTCTTTTTGTTGTTGTTGAAATAAATTGATAGTATTAGACATTGGGAAGATACTAACCACAAAAGTATGGAAGAAATCATATAAAGAATATTTTAAAATTCACATATTAAAAGTTTTAAAAGAATACATGCCACTGTCTCATCATAACTGTGTGATAAATTCTGCTGAAGTCTGGAAAACTCTGAAGAAAGAAGCTGTGGGTAAGGTTCTTCCTGGTGTTTGTTGTCTGTGATTCCCTTCTCTGCCTCTGAGTGCACCAGAGTCTTACCATTGTAACTAAATCCAGACAGAAGTTATTCTCCCTTGTGAAGATGGCAATGATGAGAGGAAACAAATGCCTGGTGATGATGAGGATGTGGGAAATGGTCACTGTGATAGCCTGCTGTGATTGCAGATGGCCATAACTTTTTAAAATAGTAATTAAATAACATACACAGTTAGTGTGTATAGTACTAAAAAACACATATACTTAACATATATAGTTAAATAGTATATATAGTTAGTATGTTAAATAACATACATAGTTAGATATATATATAGTTATATATATATTGTCATACATAGTGTATGTATATATAATTGCATAGTTTTCTATGCAATTGTATTCTGTTTTCTATTCTATTCTATATAGTTATTATATATATAGTTCTATTTGAATATACTTCTATTATTTATTTCACCCAGTAATTCTAGAAATTATTCTATGAGAATACAGATGCACATAGATTTTTATCTAGAGACTTTTTTTATCCATATTTATAGTGTAAAAAACATCAACAGCAACCGAATAATTGTATTTATACAAATACACCCATTTTTTTTTATAATTTTGAAGAGGATTTTATCATATAGAAAAACACTCATTTTAGAAGAAGTGATAGAGAAGGACAAAAATTTTTGTATACCACATTATCCTTGTACATATATTTCCATATATATATCTTTATGGAATGAGATGTAAAAATAACTGTCTCTGAGTCGTAGTATGACACATTGCTTTTTGTTTGTTTTTCTGTTTCTGGCATTTTATGAAATGAGCCTATACTACCTTTATAATCAGAAAAAATAGATATGTTTTTAGAAAACATAACATTTCTTACAAAATAAGTTTTACCCACAATCTATAGTTAACATGTAAATACTTGTTTTCTTTTCTTTTTTTACTTTTTTGGTATTTCGATTTTACTTAAAAACATTTTTTCATTTTGATGTATTTTTGGTAATCTGCTTGCTCCAAATAGTCCATTTTGGAACATTTCCCTCAGGGTAGGAAATATTTTTATATCAACTTCTTGAATATTGGGTAAAAAGATTGTTTTAATCATACCAGTGTGCTATAGTTTATTTCTTTCCTTATTATTCAATATTCATTTCTTACCCCAATTTCTGCACCTAACAAATATCCTCCTGGGCAAAGGTTCCCACATATTTGTTACAATTTTTACCCCACTTAAACATCTATTGAACATCATTAATAATTGATCCTCATCATTACATTTAGTGGTTCTTCCTTTTAACTTACCTAACAAAAGGTACTGGACTTTTATGTTTATGAATAATTTGCTGATGTTTAGGGTCCGCAAATTATGACCACTGGGTCAAGGGTCCTGTTTTTGAATAGCCTGTGAGCCATAGATAGTGTTTGCTTTTTAAAAGGTTTAAAGAAGAACAAAAACAAAGATGAATATGTGACAGAGATCAGAAAAGGCCTGAAAACTAAAATACTGTCATGACCTTTGCACAGAAACTTTACTGACCCCTGAACCAGAGGCATTAAAGAGATGGTTTATTTCCTTGGTCCTTATTCTTTTAAAAAAAAATTTTTTTTTAATGTTTATTTATTTTTGAGACAGAGAGAGACAGAGCATGAACAGGGGAGGGGCAGAGAGAGAGGGAGACACAGAATCTGAAATGGGCTCCAGGCTCTGAGCTGTCAGCACAGAGCCCGACGTGGGGCTCGAACTCACAGACCGTGAGATTATGACCTGAGCCGAAGTCGGATGCTTAACCGACTGAGCCACCCAGGTGCCCCTCCTTGGTCCTTATTCTTGCCATAGTGTCTGTGTAATTTCATAAATAAATGGGTAGATCTTTGTATCTAAATGTGCATGTCAAATCATGTCCTAATTTGCATAAGGTTATATTCTTATCCTTTATGAATAACACAGATGTTTTGATCCATGCAATGTTTTTGAAAAATTAATTCCTATGTGAATCATTTTTATCCCTTTTGTTCTTTATGTAATCTAAAAATATTATATGAAAGAACAAAAAGTATAATTTCATAAACAATGAAAACGTGGTCAGGGTTTTGATATATTTTTAAGGGGGCAGTGGAGAAACTACAGAGGCTAAGTTTTTATATTGTAATATGCTGCTTTTTGTGTGTCACAGACATCAAACATCACAAACCCCTTTGATTCCTTTATCCGTCAAATTACAAAAAAACATTTAATCATTAAAGACGTCTTCTCTGAACCCCATACAAGTGCCACAGTTGTGTATTATGTTAGCTTTACTTGAATATATAATACACAGAAATTGTCATTGAGTACTTACTGTGTGCCAGATACTATACACAGCTTTGAAATTGGACATGAATTCAATGCCTGACTTCCCCACTGACTCCTTATCTGCTCCTTGGTATCTGATTTCAAGACTCTAAACCTCAATGTCTTCATTTACCAATGAGGATAATAATCGTATCCTTGTCATAAGGCTTTGAGGACCTAATGAGAACATCCATTAATAATTGACTTGGTTTCCAACAGAGTGATAGTGTACTGAATATTGAACTGATTAATCACCTGCATAAATAAATAGAATATATGTGTTTAAATCTTGGCTATCTACAAAGTGATGATGGGTAAGTTAGGGACTCAGTTAATGCATATAGGAGTTAGAGGTGGTAGGTAGTATCTATAGTGCGCTATGATCACATGTAGGTAAAATCCTTAGGTTAATTTCTGGCACATAAGTGCTTAATGTTTATCATTTCAGTTATCTGTATAATTCTATCCCGCACTGGTATAACCTTTGTGACTTTGTAATTTTATAAAAATATAAAAAATACAGATACGTGTATAGAGAGAACATGGAAAAACTATTGTTTTTATATTCTTTAATTAACTTTAAAAAACTCTGCTGGTTTCCGCACTACCTGGGCTGGAGAAAACGTAGTTTTCAGAATGTCTTCATGTGGCACATACTATTGTTACTTGCTTTAATTTTGACGTATCAGACTTTTAGAGCTGCCTGTCAGAACGTAATGACATATAAGTGGCAGAACACCTGGGTCCGTTTCAGAACCACTGATGTTTAGCATGGAAGGAAAAAATCGTGGACATGCTGTTGTGACAGTAAATTATTTCCCCACCCCTTCAGAAACTCCTTTTTGAAGTGCCTTCGAAGCAGCTCTTCAGAGAGCACAATGAAAACCAAGTGGTCATATGAGAAGATTGCTTAATTTGCCACAGAGAAATGGGGATGTTTGAACTTATGAAGCAAACAATTCTTGAATTTATGTATGCAAGTGTTTGTACATATAAATAGAAAGAGGTCTAGATGGTATAAATAGTCACAGAAGACAGCAGTCCCACTCCATGGAGTTAGTTATTTCGTGTCCCCGGTCACTTCTGAGCTGTTGGCAGAGACGAAGGATATGAGTTCTTAACTGAATTTTTGACTTAACTTTGCACACATTATCTTTTAAGGACAAGGTAAAAATTAGTGTGAATCTTTGCTTTCAGGGAATATGGAGCCATTGATGATGTAGATATTGACCTGCATATTGATGTTAGCTTTCTTGACGTAAGTATCACTTTATACAATATGATTGGTACATTTAAACACTTATTTTTACTGTCGGAAGAAATTTAATATTTGTTTCTCTTATTAGTTACATACTGATTTTGTTAAAGTGATTATAAAGAAATACTATGGCTGAAGAAACAGATTTGGTATACACATAAATAAATAAATATGTTTTATATATATATAAATACATACATATATATTTCATTGTTTCTTTTAATATATTCTGAAACTTATGGGCTCTTATTATAATATTTCATTATATCTTAAATTTTCACTTTAATTTTCAAATGTAGGAGGCAAAAATTAAGAATACTTTGACTTTCTTTTCCAAACCAATAGGTTTTGAGGTAATTTGTGAGCCTTAATGATTTATGTATTTCTTCAAAATCAAAATTTTTTTTCATTTTGGGAAAACAATTAAGAATTTTAAAAGATGACTAATTTGTCTTTTGACATATTTGCACAGGAGGAGATTGCTGTGGCTTGGGAAGTAATTCGAACAGAACCTATAATTGTCCGACTACACTGTTCACTTACACAGTATTTAAATGGTCCAGGTTAGTTTTCCTTCTATGTATTATTTTAAATATGAATTAATTGTGCATTAAGCAAAATGTTCATCTGGTAATTATGAACATAATTGGCAGCTATCTTGATAATGGTATTTAAGTATACTTGCATCCTGACAAAGGTGGTTTATTGCTTTTGTAATTTAATGGAAACAGAAACATGTAACGTTTTAGTTTTAGATTTCAGAAGTTCAAAAGTTCCTGTGAAACAAACACAGTAAAACCTAAAAGAGAACTTTGCATACAAGCTCAGTAAGTATATTTTGGATTGCTCTTAGATTTAATTATTTTTGCCCCTGATTCTGAGATTTAATTTTAATGTTTACTTATCCCACCTCTGATTACTGATGAATTTAGTGTAACTATAAATATAACCTACTTCTATTTTTGAAAATAGAGATCTTAGTAATATTTTTGTTTTCCATTATCTTTTTTTTAATTTTTTTTAATGTTTATTTTTGAGAGAGAGAGAGAGGCCAAGCATGAGCAGGGGAGGGGCAGACACACACACACACACACACACACACACACACACACACACACACAGAATCAGAAGCAGCCTCTAACCTCTGAGCTGTCAGCACAGAGCCCACCATGGGGCTTGAACCCATGAACTGTGAGATCATGACTTGAGCCGAAGTCGGACACCTAATCACCCAGGCGCCTCTTTTTTCCACTGTCTTAAGGGATGATTTCGTTCTTTCTCAAGTGATAACTATTTACAACAAAGGATGCTGTTATTAAATCTTGACAAGACTTACTAGATTAAGATATATTTCCCATACAAATACACATGCCTGTGCATGTATTCAGATGGGCGTGCACGTGTCTACACATGCATACACACACATACGCTGTATCTACTCGTGTCTTCCAGTTATATACTGCCGCACAACAAACCACCCCAAAACTTAGTGGCTTAAAACAATTTACTGTCTCTCTCTGTTGTTTGAACTCAACTGGAGTCCGTCATGCTTTTGAAGTCAGATGGTAGGTGGAGCGTATGTCCGTTGAAAGGCTCTGCTGGGTTGGATGCCCAAGATGCTGGACTTTGAGATATCTAGTAATTGATGCATGTATCATCTTGGATATCAGCTGGGGCCTCTTGACTTGAGTGTTGACCTTGCATCCACATGGCTTCTTCATGTGGTTTAGGCTTCTTGTAGCATGATGACTGGCTGTTGTCCAAAAGCAAGTGTTCCCAGAGACAGGATGTGGATGTTACCTGGAAAGAAGCACAGTGAATCTTCCACTGGATTGTATTGATCAAAGCAGTTGAAAACGCACCTAGAATCACTTCTTAAAGTCATGGCCATCTTCACGTGTACTTTACTGTGATGTTGGCACGTTTTCCTTAGGCGTATTAAAGAACTTATATCTACTGTTAGTTCTTACATAAGAAAAATATCTGACCTTTCAAGTTGATGAATATATAGGAAGGTCTCTCATTTTGAAAAAGTTTCTGTTGAGTCACTTCTTTTCTGTTTTTGCATAATGAGACAATGATTTCTACTTCAGTAGTCAACGCTTCATGTAAATAACATGACATGATTTAACACCAGGCAAAGACAAATAGATGTTACATATTTTTATTGTGATTATTTAAAAATGTATAAAAATGTATAAAAATGTAATAAGGAAGAAAATGAATTACTCATAATTCCTCTATACTGAGAACACTGTAAATAGTTTGGTGTTCCTCTTTTCTGTGCACACATGGTTTGTTTTCATAAAGTTAACATTGAATTGTAGAATTACGCACCTTAATGTAGTGTCATGAAACTGTCTTCAAGTCACTGAATTTCTAAAATAGAATAATTTGTAATCTCTGCATAATATTCCACCTTCCAGGTGTATGTGTTTTTGCGGTTTTCCTAGATACTCTGCTGTATGGCTGTTTTTTTCTTTCTTTAGGGATTTGATACGTGGCCACTCGATTTTATTCTGATGGTGATTAGAAGAAAAAGAAACTCTCATGTCTGACCTTTTTTTTTTTTTTTAATTATCAGAGTTAGAAACAAAATTGGGCCAGTTCATCTCTGCTCACCCTATTCCGTCTGTGTGAGATGAAAATGTGGCATACTTTTATGTAATCTTACCAGTGTTACTCAATTTTTAAATATAATCTTGAATTTTAGGCAGAGATTTTTCCTTCTCAGCATCTCTTTAAAAATTTGTTATGTTTGCATGGTTTTATAAATGTTCTAACAATTATATTCTAATTCCTATTTAGATGATTTTATTGTTCAGTACCCATTCTTTGGTATTACAACTCATCTATAATTTAGTCTTCCTTTTTTCATTTTTGTCAGTTGATTTGCCTATTTAATAGTTTGTAAACCAAAGAGACATGAGGGTGATGCTTCCTTTTTTCATACCTGAGAATGACTCTCTGTTTTGTGAACAAGACAAATTTGACCTGGTAGAAGTTGATGGGGTCATAATAGTTGCCCTAAAAGAGGTAAAAATACTTCAGAGACCTCTTCCAGTTTGTGTCTGAAGTGTTTTAATTTTGTTCGTTTGTAAGACACCGGTTTTGGTGTTAAGTTTGTGTTTTGTTATGTGTACTTATTGGGCTATTTTTTTCTTTTTTTCCTTAATGGTATCTTTTATGTATTTCTTTTTGATTGGTACACTTCAGTCTTAACTTACCTCAAGCAAGTTTTATGACTAATCCAACATGTAGACTGACCTAGTTAACAGTTCTTTTTGAAAGCATTTATTCCTAGGTTTTGGAAATGTACGAATAATACTTACTTGAGCTGTAATATTTGGCCAGGGCTAATCTGACAGTATATCTGTTCTTACACCTCCTAATCCACTCTAATATTAAGGATAAGGATTATTTTCATTGTACATGAAGAAATACACTTGAAATAAAAAGACATGAGTGTTATAATTCTTATATTATGTATTTTCTTCACAGTTATTAGTGTCTAAGTCTAGTTTCTGATCTGAAGCACAAGACTGCTTTTAGTTTAAAGTGATAAACAGCCAACATTATTAAAACTGTTTTTCTGTGCACATCATTTCATCAATAGTACCTCTATGTTTACATGATCAGAGCGTTAGAATAATTTCCAAATATCTTAAGCAGCCCTCACTTACTGCCTTTCCAATGTAATATTTACTTTTCCGTTAAAGGAAGATTTGTTTGTTGTTTTTAGTTTTACATATCAGTATAGTTCTGTGCTTTTTGTTTTTTTTTTTCTGCCTGAGGTCACTAAGTTTAGCTAAATTTAATCATGAGTACTTGTTTGCTAACTGTTGGCTTAATGGGACTTTAATATTCCACTTTTAGTTATCAGAAGGCTATTTAAAATTTTTTATAAATATTAATCTAAAAACAATTTTAGATTTACCAAAAAATTGCAAAGGTAGTACAGCATCCCAATACACTCCACATCTAGTTTCATGGTTTATTAACACCTACTGAACACATTAAATGCAATTAATTGTAATAGTAATGTAAGTTTTATCACTTGAATCTTGGAACATTTTTGGAAGTAACATCCTGTTGTTACTCTCTCTTTCAGTATATTCTAAAATTTCGGTCATTCAGATTTTATATCAATTGAGCCAATGTTTGTAACTTACATTTCCCTATAAGATTTATCATTTTGGTAAAATGTTGATGCGTATTTTCTAAGCGTTCATGGTATGAATAAGTTTGGGTCTTTGTGTCATTAGTTTGTAGGATTCTGGATGAATCTACATTTGTATCTATCATCTCTCTTTTCTTTATCTGTGTATCTTACACAATTTCTTCCAGTGATTATTTCAGTTCTTCTAGTGCATTTTAGATTTTTCCACATTTTATTTTTAACCAGGTCCCTTTTGTTTGTCTGCCTCCATCTCCCCACTTTTTTCATCTGCCTGTGAAGAGATTGTGCCTTCTTAAATATTTTTTTATAAATTTTTTTAATGTTTATATATTTTTGAGACAGGGAGACAGAGCATGAGCGGGGGAGGGGCAGAGAGAGAGGGAGACAGAATCCAAAGCCGGCTCCAGGCTCCAGGCTCTGAGCTGTCGGCACAGAGCCCGAC
Source organism: Panthera tigris (assembly GCF_018350195.1). Taxonomy (NCBI): domain Eukaryota; kingdom Metazoa; phylum Chordata; class Mammalia; order Carnivora; family Felidae; genus Panthera; species Panthera tigris. Next base: position 200,887,249 of record NC_056660.1, on the reverse strand, counting down.
GCGGGGCTCAAACTCACAGACTGTGAGATCATGACCTGAGCCGAAGTTGGTCACTCAACCGACTGAGCCACCCACGCACCCCCCTTCTTAAATCTTTTAAGAGAGAGCACAGCATGTTCCAATTTTGTTATCTTTCTCTTAAAAAAATAATTCCACCAAACTTTCAAGATGTTAGGATTTTTTATTCATTGTTGAATTTCTGTAGTCCTGGGTTTGGAACAGGGGGGATTAGAGTGTCCACTCTGTTCCTCACTCTATATATAAGGATTAGAATGCTTTCAGGAAAGGAACTGATAGATGATACCAACACCAGTTTCTTTGATCAGTAGAGTGTTTGTGTCCCAGAATAACAGCCAACACGGGGGTGAAGCCATTGGGGATACCAGTTTGGTCTACACTGTCGAACGTGCATAGTCTGTGAATGTCCTTTTAACAAGACAGTTCACTACCTCCACTGATCCACACCACAGCATCTGTTGTCAATTACTCTGATAAGTTCCTGAGCGATCTTGCTACTTGTACTGTGTTCTTTACAAAGATCCTACACTGCCAACCCACAGTCCTTCTCAGATCCCCTCTCCTAATGTGGTACCTTGTTCACCTCTCTCTGGCTCCACTGGTCTCCTTGCTGTTCCTAGAATATTGAAGTACATTTCTTTCTCAGAGACAGTGCCCTGGTGATTTCCTCTGGCTAGGACACTTCATCCTATCTAGTGTTGGAACCTACTATGCCCATACAACCTTTACTCCAAGACCCTTTCCCTTTTTTCTTTTCCTCCAGAACCTTTACCACCATGGGGCATTCCGTCTATCTAGCTTTTGTCTGTCTCCTTACACTGCACCAAGGCTTCATGGGGCAAGGAGACTTGTGTGCGTGTTTTTTTGTTTGTTTGTTTTGTTTTGTTTTGTTTTTTTTACCATTCTATCTATAGTGATTGGCAGAGTGGACACTCAGATATTCTTTAAAACCTGTGCATAATGAATGGTGAGTGACTTTTTTTGACAGTTTATTAAATTCACAAACATCATAGTTACTAGCTTACAGAAATGCATATACCTGGTAAAAATATGAAGCACATGACAGGCTACCCAGTGAAAAGAAAGTCTCCTATGCCTCGTCATACATTGTTTTATTGTAAAAACAAAAAAAGGTTGTGTATGTATAAATATGTCTCTCCTCCACTTAAAGAATCATGTACAAACTGTCCTACACATTGCCATTTACACTGCTGTATTTTTTGGCCATTCTTCATCATTATACATATTATACATTTATATACACATCTATTATGCATTAGTACATGATATGTCATGACCATGAATGATCTCCAAAATAAATAGCAATGTATGTAGGAGTGTGTGTATGCTATTTTTAAATATGTATGTGTATATCACTATGTATTATGTATTATATAATATATAAACATATATGTTTGTGTACATACTATAGTTTATCATATATATTACTTTGCAGTCATTCCTGGCTGATGGTTCAGTTTTAACTCAACATTTTGACTGATTATTTTTTCCTTTGCAGTGCCCACTGTTGATGTCTTTCAGATTTCTACAAAAGAGCGATTTGGATTGGGACATCAGCTAAAAAAGTAAGTTTCCCAAGAATAAAAAATAAATTTCTATTTTGCTCAACCCTCTCCCCCCATTCTTATTTAATAAGAGCTTTTTGAAGTGAGTGCCTCAGGAGAGGAGTTCATCCATTACCAAGAGCTGCTTCAATAATTTAGCTGGCAGAGCTCACCTTTAGAACAAGGCTGCATTCCTTCTGTTTGCCCACCCAGGTCCACTCTTCGCCCTCCAACACCCTGCCCTCTCCTGTGGAGGCTGATCTGTGGGGGTGCAGGTTCTAATGTGTTGCTGTGTCTCAAATGTGACCAATAGAGGAGGAAGCAAGTATAAGAAGGAAGTATTTATTGCCTTTGGTTTCCACCCTAAGAGGTCCCCTTGAGTTGACTAGTCCTTCAACTGAAGCTTTCTTTTCTACTCTAGGCCACAGCCTTTGCATGACTGACTCTCTCTCTTACTGGATTCTATTACTAGTTCCCCATGCTTGCTCCTGGGGCGTAGAGGTGGGAACAATTTGTAGCCACCTGCCCTGGGCTATTGTACTGTCCTTAGTTCCTATACCTACATTCTTGAAACATTCCATCTTTAAATAAACCCTTTAGTTTCTCTTTGGACCTTGACTAAAGCAATGAATTTATAGTGTATAAACAAAATTATCCAGTCAAACTGACTTTTAAAACATACTAGCATATAGTCAGAATACAAATTTGTTAAATCCTATCCTATACGTCAGCTTTAAGAATTTGTATTACTGGAGAATTCCCAAAGGATTATTTATTCTTCTGAATATACAAATGTTACATCAATTTATATTAAGAGAGATCATTAGATTATTGTTATGTTTAAACACATGGTTCGCACCCTCCATAATGATGCAGTTGACGTGTTCATCTATACTTCAATGGATTTTAATTGAGCAATGTTCTAAGAGAAAGTACTTTCAAAAACTTTTTATTTCATTGACTAAATAGGGAATTTATTGTGGTCATTTTACCTGACCATTACAGATGTAAAAGGAAGCTTATGTGGGGTAGGTATTAAGGGTTGTACATATTATAGAGCTCTAGAATCGTCTAAGTTTTTATGAGTTTACATTGCTCAAATGTGAGTTATGTGTGGGTTACATTTGAAAGGAAATTAAGATAAGGGAGTATTCTTGCAAATTCTTGCAGATTCCTACTGTTAGGTTTAAATATGATCATATAAAAATTGGATAATAAACCCTTAACATTTTGAATCGTACGTCTCTAAAACTAAATTCAACTTAAAACAGACGGTTAGCACATAGAATGTGATCTCTATAAGGACTTTTGAGTCCTTATAAAAAGAAATATAAGACTGAGGAATTTTCTCAGTTTCCTGGACGGGGATGAGGTATGCTTTTCCAGTGGAACTGGTTTTGTCTTTTCAGTTAGATTTTGTTTTCTGTGTTGAGCCAGTATCTTACAGGTCTTGGAGCTAATGAGCACGGAGCCTGCCCCTGTGTTACGCCATCCAAGTTGGCACATAATTTTATTCCCCCTCCTCTGATTTTCTTCCCTCTCACCCAATTTTCTTCCTGTTGTTAATTTTTTTTTTCTATTTTGATGAATTTATTTTCGTAGAGCAGTTTTAGGTTCACGGCAAAACTGAGAACAAGATACAGAGATTTTCCATATGCCTCCTGCCCCCACAGGTGCATAGCCTTTCTGCTATCAGGGTGTCCTAGTGGAATGATACATGTGTTAACAGCTGATGAACCTGTATTGACACCTGATTATCCAAAGTCCATGTTCTTAACTTTATGCACTTTTAACCTTTTTTTTTTTTTAGTGAAATGTTGATCCAAATAAGACAAGAATTATAAAAATGCAGAATATATAACTTTCTGTTCCTTAATGATGTCTGAGTATATCGTTTGGGCTCAGAAAAAGAAGTGATGTGTAAATTCCAACTCTGAAAAATTAAGGAAAGCTATGTTCTATGTTTGCTGTTTAATCACTTTGTAGAATATGTAACATTTTATTAATATTTCCATCTAAGTGGTTAACATTTTAAAAAAGGTTACTCTGTGGATAAATTTTAGTTCTATGGACAGTTTAGTATATGGACTAGAACTTTTTTTTAATGATTCCTGATAAATTTTAATCTAACGTACTTCATTATAAATAACTGAGTTTGACTGTGATCCCTTCTGGTCTAAAATTACATGATTTCAAAACATCTGAACTCATCTTCACCATAAAGTAAAAGAGGAAACTGAAATATGTTTTCCAGAAACATATAGCAAGTTAGGAAGGCAGATTCAAAATCTAGCCCCTTTCTCATTATTGCTCTGGTTTGTTCTCGGCAGATAAGGAACACATCAAACTTTTTCTGTGATTCTTTATCTGCTTTGTTTCTGGCAACTAGACCAGCTTAACAATTGCAGCAGCAATGCTAATGCAGTGCTTAATGTATGTCAGGCACTGTAGTAAGTACTTTACCTACATTAACTCACTTGATCTTCACCACAACCCTGTCCAGCAGGTACTGTCACTATCCACACTTCCTAGATAATGCAACCGAGACCCAGAGAGATTAAGCAAGGTACTTGTGTCACAGCAGTAGAGTCAGAGTTTGACATCGGATCAGTATTTTTGACCCATCCACTAATCTGGTTTTCATATATTCGTAGCTGTCCCTTCGCTTTATATTAGACTTGGGATATATTTTCAGCACAGAATGAATATAGGGAGAATGTGAAGGCATTAAAAGAGGGGCCCCTGGAAGAGGGGCGCTTGGGTGGCCCAGTTGGCTGATCTCCTGACTCTTGATTTCAGCTCAGGTTTTGATCCTAGGGTCGTGGGATCAAACCCAGTATCAGGCTCTGCTCTGATACTATACTATATCTAACAGATATACTACACTATATCTAAGAGATATAGTATAGTGATCAGCCTCATTAGAATCTCTATCATGCAAAGGCTAAGTGTAACAGAGACCATGGAAATGATTTTAAACTGTGTATGACTTAATACTGAATTTCCATTGATCAAACTTAAGTTGTTTTTAAAAGGAAAAAAAGTGTTGCAAATATTTAAATTTAAATACATACAAACATAAAATTAGGTTCAGATTCTTCATATGTTGAGTTTTCACTTAAAACAAAATTCAATTTATTTTTTTTTTAATTTTTATTTAATTTATTTTTTAAATTTACATCCAAGTTAGTTAGCATATAGTGCAACAATGATTTCAGGAGTCGATTCCTTAATGCCCCTTACATATTTAGCCCATCTCCCCTCTCACAAACCCTCCAGTAACCCTCTGTTTGTTCTCCATATTTAAGAGTCTCTTGTGTTTTTGTCACCCTCCCTGTTTTTATATTCTTTTTGCTTCCCTTCCCTTATGTTCATCCGTAAACCAAATTCAATTTATAACTGAGGTGCAAATCAAAATAAAGTGCTCAGATTTGGATTGTAAAATCAGTACGTTAATTTAATCTGATGCATGATACTGTTTTGCCGAAGTTGTTCTCACCACCACCGTCTGCATGTAGTGCGGGCTCCTTGAGTGCCTATTCCTTTTGAAATCAGCACGAAGAAAGCAACAGTGTTGCCCTTGTGCACTCTCTATGCTCTATTTGAACTACCTTGGAACTTTTGTTGTTGTAGCTGACTATGACATCATCTGGTGTAATTGAGCTTTGAAGTCTTTTTCTCTTTTATTATCAGCCAGTGGCAACTGTAGCAGCTCTCCGTGGTGCCAGCATAATAGTAAACACAAACACCAGTGCCAGGACTAAAATCTCATGGCGGCTCTCCATTATGCGGAGGTGGTCCTTACACCAGACGTGCTCATGTGTACATTTTGCACTACCATTAACTTTAAACACAGCATTAACTTTCCTGTAGAACAGTTAATTCCCACCTTTTGAATCCAAGAGCATCTAGGGATCTGGGTGTCCAAGTTTAAGAATTAACTCATTTTAGATGTTGAAGTCACACTTTAGAAATGCTAATGTAATGTGAAAATTGGAACTTTAGCTACTGACTTGTTATATTTTTGTTCCAGTTAGTCTATCAAGTAAAAGAGAAACATGGACTAGGTTTCTTAGGGAATGGTACACAGGAATGGCAATTTCCCATACAAGGAAAAGAATCTGAATCTGCCTGGTACAGAGGGTGGGGTCACTGGGGATTTCAGGTTAGGTACAGGGAAAACTGAAGACCCTAATATTACTATTACATTTAAATCTTGCTGAAATCTTGAGTGAAAAAAAAATCTTCAAAAATTAAGTGCAAAATTAAGATTTCCATTGGTCTGAACTCTAAGGTGAATTTACTGCAAATTTGGAATCCTGCATCATTGACTGCAGTTCTGTCCCCTTCTTCCTCACTACCTCTGTGGCTTAGGAAGACCCCAACTTATTCCATAATGGCTATTTCTTCTAAAGATCGGTGTAGGAAGTCTGAGGTTATACATTCTGATGATCTGAGTTAATTTGATAAAACCCGAAGGGTCTTGAGAAATTGTCTTAGTGCTAAGGGTCACACCTGTCCCTTTTGAGTGAGTTGTTAACATAGGTCAGTCCATATGGGATCAGCTCTGCCACTCATTAACCAGGTGAAATTGGGCAGATTTCAACCATTAGGCTTATTTGTGAATAATAGCTACTACTGTCTGGGGGCGTTAAGAGTTAAAAGAGAAAAATAATCTGTGTATAAATTACTCCTTGGTATATTATACATGGTAAATATGGTACCATTTTTTGCTCCAAAAGCAATCTGTGTTAGAAGTAACTGAGAGGAGGGGCACCTGGGTGGCTCAGTTGGTTGAGCGACCGACTTCGGCTCAGGTCATGATCTCAAGGTTTGTGAGTTCGAGCCCCGTGTCAGGCTCTGTGCTGACAGCTCAGGGCCTGGAGCCTGCTTTGGATTCTGCGTCTCCCTCTCTCTCTGCCCCTTTCCCACTCGTACTCTGTCTCTTAAAAATAAAGAAACACTAAAAAAAAAAAAATAATAATAATAATAAAAAAACCCTGAGAGCTGAGAGGAACATGAAAAGTAGGCAATACTGAATTGACTTTTGAAAGAAAATCAAAATGTTTATTGTATACATAATGTTTAAAATATTATGTCTACTTTAGTATCAGCCTTAAGGGACCCTCCACCGTTTCCACCTGAAAGGTGAGATACCGAGAAGTTGTCGCAGCCTGGGAGCCTCAGAAAACAGTGCTGTGTCCACGTCCAAAATGGACGTTCCAGAATTCTTTGCCATAAAACAGTGATGTGCGGTGGTCTCAACTTAGAAAATACTGAGATCAGAGTTAGCAAATTCCTGCTTTGTGATAGTAACTAAAAGCTTTTAGAGACACACACATTTTTTTTTTAAACCACACTGTATTTAAAGGTGAATGGGCTGTGCTGAAAGATAAGATTTGCTGATTATGTATTTCTCCATAGAGTCAGTTTTGCATGGTTTATTTTTACTTATGGTTTTTGCAGTTTCATTTTATTTCCCTTTTTATGAAGAAAATTGCATAAGCAAATCAAGTGAAAAGAAATTGACTTTACTTGTATCTTAATAGATAAAAGCATAATTACTATCAAACATTTTTTTTAAGACTGTGTTTCTGGCACCAGCAAAAGAATTGTGAATTTTCTTTTGGCTGAAGAACTTCGGCTAAAGTTGGTCCTAAAGGCTGGCATTCTAAATCTCTCTCTCTCTCTCTCTCTCTTTGAGAGAGAGATAGAGGGAGGGGCAGAGAGAGAGAGGGAGAGAGAGAATCCCAAGCAGGCTCTGCACTCACAGTGCAGAGTCTGGTGCGGGGCTTGATCCCAAGAATCACGAGATCATGACCTGGGCCAAAATCAAGAATTGGATGCTTACCCGACCAAGCCGCCCAGGAACCCCTAAATTTCTTTAAAAGAAGATCCTTTTATCATTTATGTTATTAATCTTATCACAGTAATTAATGAGTTATTAACCAAAATGGCAGTCAAATCATAGAAATTTTCTGTATAATGCTTTCCTACATTTGGAGACATCTTGTATGATCCTAAATTAGAATCTCACCAATTACTGTGCATTTATTTTCCTTTGAGAAATACATGCTGTACGTAATACAGAAATCTCGTATTAAATCACCTTGGAACTGTGATAACAGACTTACTTTGGATTGACAGAATCATGCAGACATTTGTTACACAGCAGTGGAAACAGAGCAAAGAAAAATCCAATTGCCTGCACAGTAAGAAGCTGTCTGACAAGAAGGTGAAGTCCCCCCTGCATTTATTTACTACCTTGCGCAGGTAGGTAACAGATGACTTCACCATGGTCTTGACTGAATTCTGGGCGTGTGATGCTCCATGATTATTGTACTTCAAGCATTCTTTCTATAGCTGTGGCGTCTGTTTATTTTCTGTGTGACTTCAGAGAACAGACTGTTACATCCGTTCCATCAAAAACATATATTCATTTCTACATTTAGAGTTTTTGTTCTCTTAACGTGAGTTAAATATACTAAAATGGCATTCTTCGTTTTCTAGTCACATAGAGTTTTCTGTACCAAAATTGCTTCTGTATAGAGCCCTGAGATAGATAGGAGGGGGGAGAAAAAAACCCTGATAATCTTGTTTTGCTTTCCAGGAAAAAATATAATTCAGTTCAGTCCATGTGATCCCTCTACACATACTGTTGGTTTCAGTTTGAGCTGGATGGGCTGTATTTAAAGCAAGGCGGTGTTTGTAGCAGAGTTGAGGTGATAAAGCCTCACGGGTCTTTTCCATGGTGTGTTTTACTCGTGATTTGCCCTGTACTAATTGTTGTTCAATTTTGAAGGTCGCCAAGTTATCCTCCCCCTGGTTGTGGTAAAAGCAAATCCAAGCTGAAATCCGAGCAAGATGGAATCTCCAAAACACATAAGCTGCTGCGGAGGACTTGTTCCAGTACCGTCAAGGCTGACGACGTGTGCTCCAGCAAGTCGCACAGGACCTTTGGTCGCTCCCTGTCCAGCGACCCCAGGGCTGAGCAGGCGGTGACGACAATTAAGTCGCACAAACTCTTGAACCGGCCCTGCCCTGCAGCTGGCAAGCAAGAGGACTGCCTGGCGCTGAAGTCGCATAAACTGTTGGCTCGGTCTTGTTCTGGAGATCCGCGATGCGAGCACAACGCCAACCTGAAGCCCCACAAACTGTTGAGCAGGTCTTACTCCAGTAATCTCAGAATGGAAGAGTTGTACGGACTGAAAAACCACAAATTGCTCAGCAAGTCTTACTCCAGCGCTCCCAAGTCATCCAAGACGGAGCTTTTCAAGGAACCTAACGCAGAGGGCAGGAGGCTCTCTCTTACCTCAGGGCTTATTGGTATCTTAACACCCTCTTCGTCGTCATCTTCCCAGCCTGCTGTGCGTAAATACTTTCATCTTGAGTTCGTAAACGTTAGCTAGGGTGCAGGAGAGATTTTTGTTTTTGCAAGATCTGGTAGAGGAAAGAAGATGTTTTGTCGTTCTTTTTTTTTTTTTTTTTTTTTTTAATTTCCTCCTTTTGCTTTTTGGAAATCATTTGGCATACCAGACACGTGCAGCTGGTGCTGGAATGTTCGTTTTGATTCTGAAAAAATAAATGTAGCTGTTGATTTAAGGTCTAGTCCAAATTCCTATTATGGTCATGAATGCTGCTAAAAATGGAAGGAAGCCCGTTGGATCCACAAAGCCTATCCTTTTAAGCAAACATAGCATTTTAATGTTTTATCAAGTAGGTTTATCTGTTCTCTCGTTTTCTTACATAAGTGATGGAGGACAGAGTTTGACTAATAATTAAGTTCAGAGTAGTGTCCTTCCTGTTATATATAATATATAACATATTATATAATTATATAATATATAATAGTATCTAATATATTTATATTTAAATTATTTGTATATAAGTAAATTTGCATATACATAAATATTATAGGGATATAAATATATAAATTAGGAAAACTTCACCTGTGAATCGTAACTTCTAAAGAAAAGAAACACTTGCATCCGTATCCCAGAGCTTCACTTAAAGCTGCTCTCAGTGTCTGCTTTATAAAACTGAAGTCACTTTATCCTGAAGTTTTTCTGGGGGGAGATGGGGCCAGAAGGTAACTGTATTAACACTTAAGCCCTTTGGTGTGGAATTTATTGGGAGTCAGTCTTACACGAAATTTACCTCTAGAGTGATCAACATTACAGCTGATTTCAGATAAAGAAACAAACCTATTTTATGTATATTAATTACATAACATAGTTGATTAAAAATGTTTTCTTTTAGTAAACATGTGTGTATGTTGGGGCAAGGGTATATCTAACTCTTAACCATTAATATGGATACAGCTATCCATAGATGAAATTGAAAACAAATAAGATACGTTTTCAGAAAGTTGTGCTGCTCTCATATAGATTTATTTCTAAAATTACATTGTAAATGATACCGTAAAATTATATTTGTGTTAATAAAATGTATTTAAGTATGCTGATAATTTTAGGTGGACATCCTTAAAAGCCCATTTCTTAACAGAAGTTAAGGGCATATAGAAAATAGAAGTAAGGGCATATAGAAATAGAAGTAAGGGCATATAGAAAATAATGTCAGAGTGGTGCATACTAGAAAGTTTCTTCCCATGGTAGTTTCACCTAAGAAAGAGAATTTCACATATTCTGTAAAAGAAAATGTCTTCCTGTCTTCCTGTATGATTAAGCTTAATACAGTACAATAGTTTAATGTTGTACCCCTTCAGCAACTGTCTAATTTTTCCTTGGAAGAATAATTCTCATTGTAAAATGAGATTAAAGTAGTCTAAATGAGGAGGTGGGAGCATTTGACGATGAGTACCAGAGGAAATGAGCTTTTGTGTACATTTAAAAATACCATTTTTACTAGAGATCAGAAATTAAGAATACTATTCATTTAGCTTAGACAAGACTTGCAGTAGTAATGGCAGAAAGTATATTATAATAAAGAAATCCTAAAGTCTTGATGTCGTAATCACTGATTTAATTCCTGTAACAGGTGATCTTAGATAACACTTGTATTCACTGTTGCAAAAAGTCAAAGGCGTAATTTATATATGCTCCAAGTTAAAAAATTATTTTCTTCTTTTACTTTTCTTTTTATAGCCAAATGGTGCCAAATGCATTCCAATACGAGATCGCGGCTTCCTAGTGCAGGTAGGAGCCAAGCCATCCATTGCAGAAATATTTTAGCTTTTGATGGGTTTCCAAATTATTTATGAACTTGACTTCATTATTTCTCTTTATTGTTTTATCCAGACAATTGAGTTTGCTGAGCAGCGGATCCCTGTATTGAATGAATACTGTGTGGTTTGTGATGAGCCACATGTGTTTCAAAATGGCCCCATGCTTAGGGTAAGTTCTCATTGATAGAATACCATTGTTGATACAGAATATAAATGAAAAAAAGTTGAGACATAAAAATAAATAAGTAAATAACTTTATAGCAAATGCTCTCCTACTGAGGAAATTATTTAATACACATAATGGTATAATTTTGAATAAGTGAATCACTATTTCTGAAGGAGTCTGTGAAAGAGCAAGTAGTTTCATATTAGTAAAATATTTCTTACTGTATTTCTTATATGTGCCTATCTATCATCTTTCTTTCCTTCCATCTATTTTTTATCTATCTGTATCTTTATTAATATCAATGGACATAGATCTAGATGGATAGAGAGATACATATAGATACAGGTGTATATATACAGGTGTATATATACAGGTGTAAGTTTGAAAACAGTGTTTCTTCAAACCACACAATTTCAAGATGCTTGAAGGGTAGAAGTTAGAAGAGGTATGCAGTAGTATGCATAGAGTCAGAATAAAGATTTCAAGAAATGCCAGATCACTGACACATTTGGGATGTTATTGAAGGAGTATAGAAATAAGAATCAATGTGTGTATGTGCATTTTGGGAGGAATTATCCAATCTCAAGTGTTTTTTTTTTTTTTTTTTTTTGCAATTTTTAAATTGAGATAAAATCATATAACATGCAATTCACTGTTTTAATGTATACAGTTCAGTAGGTTTTGGTGTGTTCACATGTGTTGTGCAGCTATTATCACTGTCTAGTTCCAGAACATTCCATTCCCCACCCCCCCACAAAAGAAATCCATAACTGTTAGCTGTCATTCCGAATTTTTTACTCCCCTCCTCCCCTGACAACTGTTAAACTATTTTCTGTTTCTATGAATTTGCCTCCTCTGGACATTTCATATAAATGGAACCATACATTATGTGGCCTTTGTTTTTGTCTTCTTTCACTTAATATAATGCTTTCAAGATTCATCCATGTAGTGTGTATCAATACTGTATTTCTTTTTATGGTGTAATAATTTTACATTGTATGGATGTAACTGTTTGAGGGACTCTTTGAGGGACTGCCAAACTATTTTTGACAGTGGCTATACCATTTGTATTTCTACCAGCGGTATAAGATGGCTCCAGTTTCTCCACATCTTCTCCAGCACTTGGGATTCTCCTTTTTAATCCCCCCTAATAGCCATCCTAGTGTGCGTGAAGTGGTATCTCATTGTGGTTTGGGTTTGCGCTTTCCCTAATGATTAGTGATTTCGAGCATCTTTTCTTGTGCTTATTGGCCATTTATACATCTTTTTGGAGAAATGTCTGTTTTTATCTGTCGCCCATTTTTAATTGGACTATTTCTTTTTTGTTGTTTTTAGAGTTCTTTTTTATTTTTAAAGTTTATTGATTTATTTTGAGAGAGAGAGAGCATGCACTCATTCAGGAGAGGAGCAGAGAGAGAGAGGGAGAGAGAGAATCAATCCCAAGCGAGCTCCATGCTCTGTGTGAAGCCCAACGCAGGGCTCAATCCCATGACCGTGAGATCCAGAGCTGAAATCCAGAGTCAGAATTCAACCAACTGAGCCATCCAGGCGCTTTAAGAGTTCTTTATATATTCTGAATACTAGATTTTTGTTAGATATGTGATTTGAAGATATTTTCTCCTATTTTATGGGTTTCCTTTTCACTTTCTTGATAGTGTCCTGTGACACACAAAATTTTTTAATTTTTATGTAGTCCATATTTATCAATTGAACTGTTGCCTAATTCCTTTTAAGTGTTTTATAGTTTCTATCTTACAGTTAAGTCATTGATCCTGTTTGAGTTAATTTTTGTGTATCGTGAGATTGGATTTTAACTTCATGCTTTTGTATGTAGTATCCAAATGCCGCCACACAGTTTGTGGAAAAGACCTTCTTTCGCCATTGAATGATATTGACACCCTTGTGAAAATCATTTCGCTGTAGATGTGTTGGTCTCTTGTTGGACTCTTAATTTTATTCCACTGACTTGTATGTGTGTCCTTGCACCTGTACTACACTATCTTGTTTACTGTAGCTTTGCATTAAGTTTGTCAGCAAGAAGTACAAGTCCTCCAACTTTGTATTTCTTTTATAAGATTGGATTTCACTATTTGGAGTCCCTTGCATTTCTGTATGAATTCTAAGGTCAGCTTGTCCATCTCTGCCAAAAAAAGGCAGTTGGAATGGCTTTGCACTGGCTCTGTAGGTCAATTTGGGAAGTATTCCTGAGTTAACAAAAATTGTAACCCTTCCAGTCCATAAGGAACACAGGAAATTTTTCCATTTATTTAAATTATACCCTATTTTGTAGTTTTCAGTGTTCGGGTCTTGCACAACCTTGGATAAGTTTATTTTTAAGTTAGTTCATTCTTTGTGATGCTCTTGTCACTTCTCATCAACATTGTGCTAGAGGTTATAGCCAGGGCGGTTAGGTAAGCAAAATTATTCGAAGGTATCCAGGCTGTAAAGGAAAAACGAAAATGATCTCTGTTTGCGGATGACATGAGCGCTGTGTGCTAGGCACTGTGTGTACATATTTTGCATATTGCTTCCTTATTTGATTTTCACAGAACTCTTGTGGTTTGTGTATTTTTGTGCTCATGGTACAAATAAGGGGATTAAGATTGAAGGAGGTTAAGCAGTTTGTTCAGCATCACTCAGCAAGTATGGGTAAAAGCTGGACTTTGAACCTGCTTCTGCCTCATTTCAAAACTGCATCATAAATGCTTATTGAAAACTTCTTAAGTATAAGGCACCATGCTAGATTCTGCTGTACTTTTTAAGAGAAATTTGTCCTGTTCTTGGGAATATGTTTGAAAAGACAAATTACAAAGCGTAGAAAGAGACAATTCTATTAGAACTTGTTTGCATTTCAAGATTTAGACTCTAAAAAAACATAGAATAGCCATTTATGATCATAATCATCTGTCAAATTGTACGATATATTTGTTTTATTTTACTTGTTTATGGGAAACCTATATAAAAAGTTTTTCTTGCTACTCATACACTATTTTATCAGTTAGCTTTTCTCTTGAAGAGATACAATGTCATTCTGAAACCTAAATTAAATTAGCATTTGTTTATTAAATATTTGTGCAAGTTTGTTATTTTTGTGTGATACATGGAAATGTAGTAGTTACAATGAAAATAAGGAGAATGCTTTGGTCACGTTAGTTTATCCCATTCAGGAGGTCCATTTATACTTTGTTAATGTTCCTCTGTGGATCCTGGTCCATTGCTTGATCTAGGGCAATGCAATCTTCACTCCAGAAGATAATAGTAATGTTATTAATGGCACATGCTTTTGAGTGCTTTTTATGTGATCGTGTGTTGAACATGTTTTACATGGATTATTTAATTGAATCCTCATCATAACCCTATGAGGTGGGTATTATTATTACCCCTGCTTCACAGATGAAGAAACCAGTAATTTATTTAATATCAACACTGCTGGTAAGCGATACACACAAGATTTGAGCCCTGGGACAGTGGCACCAAGCCATGGTTCTTAACCGTAATGCTATTCTTGACTCACGTATTTGAACTGACTACTTTTACATCCTGGAAATTTACTACACGTTTCACTGGGAGTTTGCTCTTTACGGTTCAGTTAATGGCAGCTCATTCCTATAGTAAGTGATAGAAATATCCTAATTGCTATTGGTATTTTCTGCACCTTGCTCCCAGTTTTGTTTTACCTATTTTATTCTGCACCAGTGAAGTTGGCTGTTTCTTTGTAGAAGTGGAAGGGCTTTTGTAAATAACGATGTTTTCTAAATAAGTATAGCTAGCTATCAGCTGGTTTTCTTTTGCCGTGATTCAGACTCATACTAAGGAAATCAGAAAACTTACTTGGGTTTTTTAAATAGTTAGATAAATGACAGATGAAATCAGGTCAGGAAATGAAAGTCAAAGGAATATCTGATCTTCAAAGGAAGAGAAGTAAACAGAAAGAACTGCCTCTTGATTGTTTGAAAACAGATGTTGAACCTCAATCAGGCATACTCATTGATTCTGCATCTTTCTTATATTTACATTGCAGTATGTTCTACTGTAATTTTAATAGAAATGTGTAAAATTATTACAAATAAAATTTCTTATGGGGTATAAATTATTAAAATGACTCATTGACCATTTATTCAGCCTAAAGGACGCATTACAAGCTGCAGTGGCTCCCAGAGATGTAAAGAGGATAAGTTATATCCCATTTGGTGATGAAACAGGTTAGATAAAACTCAGGCTTCCGTAGAATTCTGTGCCTAATGTTCATTATGTTTGTTAGACTTTTCTCTTTCCGAAGCCAAACTGTGTCTTATATTTTTTCTCTTTTCTCTAAGCATGATTATTTATCGGATTATATAAGTCCTCTTTTACTACTATTCCCCAGAAGTCCTAACATTTCGGTCACTACTTGTACTATTCTGTCACTTTACTCAGAGGTCGGGGTAAGCATGTCCTACCTTCTGCAACACAGGTAACTACACTGTTTACTTATTTAGAAATACCACAAGGCTCCACTTAACGCTTTTGTTCACGAAGGTTATAAATATCACTCCCAGGCATGAGACCTGACTTGTAATACTTTGAATCTGCTTAAAATTCATATTAACATCACAAGGATGGTCCTAGATTTTCCTGGGTTTTTCCATTTGACAAAGCAGATTGGATTATGATCAGAAAACCCAACCCAAACCAAATCATTGGTTCTCTACATTTTGAAATCAATTAGAATGTTAATGCAGCAAACTGGGAGATGCTTTAAAATGCTTTAAAAACACTTCATCAAGAGGTTTTGGAAAATGCGAAAACAAGAACTTACTGCCAGACTCACCAGTGTTTTATCAGCCTGTAACTTCCCAGTGCCCTTGTCTTTTTGTTATACTCACTCTGAACACCATGAATCAGTGCAACTGTTGGTCTTCTTTGAACCCTGCATAAGGGCTGCTGAACCCGGTGGGAGAAAACCACGTACGTGGTTGTGTGGGTTAGTGTTCCTACAGTTAGAAGTTTTTATCACTGGTACTTGGCAATCATTGTGTGTGTCCCTGCTACTAGACTTTCCCATTTCCCTGATCAACATGGGATATGAAAAGTAGGATCTCATTCTCTTCTCCTGTCATGTGAAAACGTTCCACATTGCTTGCTCTGGATGGACTGATTAGGCCCGAGATCCTGCTTCATTATTCAAGAACAACGCCCAATCCTATTAAAGCAAAGTCAGCTGAGAAACCCGACAATCTGTACTTTTGTGTATCCAGCCTTGCTGTGGACCTTAGACAAATGTTTGTAGCTTAAGTTCTTATTTTCAGAATGAATGAAAAAGCACATCCTGTTCCCTCCTCACCCCATCCTCCCATCCCCCGCTCCATGTCTCAGAAATAAGATTTCAAGTTTTGAAATACAACCTAAGATAAATAACAATTATACCAAAAAAAAACCTTTAATTCAGAAATATGATTTTTTTTAACATCCAAATTGAGTAGAAGAAATTGATTTTAAAGCTCAAACAACAACTTAAGTTATATGAGACAGTGGAGAAGCTTAAACATGCATGGGCCTATCTTACTATAAATCTGTCTTGATCTCTGTGGGATTCCTGTCTTTCTTAATGGACAGTACCTCCCCCCCCCAGCCCCCCACCCCGCCTTGGAATGTGTCTCTCTTCCAAACCACGAAAAGAACCTGAAGCATAAACTATAAAAGTCAGAAATACAAAGAGCTGAAGGCTTGTAGGTTTTGAGTTTCCAGTAGATATTCTTCATTATTCTCATATGTGTTCAATACTAGTTTTTTAATTTTGAATTTTTATTTGCGCTGCTCATTTCTTTTTTAGCAAGAACAGTTTTAACAATAAGTTAAGGGTTTGGATAAACTATGGATATAAAAATAAAAACACTACTTCATAATAAGCCTCAATGAAAATTTTCATTAAAAACCTATTTTTGTACACACACTGGGTTACAACACACAGAAGACATGGCTTATCCAAGTTCCCTAATGCTGTTAATAGTGAAACAGCTCTGTATACCTCAGGGGGAGTTTATGAACCTTATCTTACTTGGTTCTCTTTCTCGGTCCTCTGCTCTACTTGATGCGCTAGGTGTGATTTTTTTTTTTTTTTAAATCCCCGTTTACAGATAGGAAAACTGAACTGTGCACATGTGCCTCAACTGGAATAGTAACCAGTTTCTGGTTACTGTTCTGTATATCGGGCTTACATGAAAAACTTTGTTTAAACAAAAAGAGGATGGCAAAAAAGGGTTTGCAAACCACTCACCAACACCATGCCAAGTATAAATACGTAGCTAGATTCTCTTGAGGTTTATCATTTCTATTTTCAGTGGGAAGTGATTTAAATTCATTGAAAACACAAAGTTTCTACAATGCAGTTAGGTTCTAAAATATTCTTTAGGGCTTAACCATTCTTGAAATATGTTTTCACTGCTCACATTTAAATTGTTTTGATTCAAACAAAATTTAAAATGTATGTTAAAAAACTTCTAAAATAAATCTCAGGGACACATAAAGTTCTCCATGTGTTTAAATGGTGTGTAATGAATATTATATTGCAAAAAAAATTATGTATGTGCAATGGCAAGAAGGACTTGGCATGGTTTTATAGTTTAAATTATAAGAACTAACTGCTGGAGGGCAATATAATAACATGAAGAATAGGTAATATTTTGCAAATGGAAACTTATTGATTGTAAACTCAAAAATAAACTCATAAATGTTGTACACGTTTGGTTATGTTTAGGCTTATACACTTTGTATTAAAGTGTATGTGTAGTAATAGCTATTAAAGGATCATGTTCTATTTTTTTAAATATATTTTTGTAAATTTGGGGGCTTATTTATTCATTCATTCATTCATTCATTCATTTAAGTAATCTCTAAACTCAGTGTGGGGCTTGAACGCACAACTTCGAGATCAAGAGTTGCATCCTCTACCGACTGAGCCAGCCAGATGCCCCAACTATGTTCTATTTTTCATTAATGCTAGAGTTTTTTGTGTAAATAGTATAGTAATAGAATTTGTTGGGGGCAGGGGATTAGCTGAGAGTCAGCTAACGTGAAAGATCGCTAATCCACTATATAAATCTTATGTTTCAATAGGGAAGAATGATTTGGTTTCTCTTTCTTGAATAAGATATCCTTTCTGTGAGCAAGGAGATGTCTAATCTTGATTTATTAATATGACTTGAGAACTTTCTTTTAGGGTGCTGTGTTGTGTTGACATTTTGAACTTCTCAAATAAAATGTGGATAAACATGGGAGAAGGGAAAGTCAAAGGCTTACAAAACCTAGTTTGTAAATGTTTATCTCAAAACGAACCTGATTTATGTCTCAAATACTGTCTTGAACTTTCTAGTAAAATGAGTAATAAATACAGAAGTGTTAGTTTAACGATTCACTAGTGTTTACTTAGGTCAGTGTTAACCTATATATATGTTAATCACCATATTACTACCTCTATATTTGCCATTTTACAAAAAGGGAAGATCAAATTATTTTTGTAAGAATATAATGTGCAGTTTTAATTTTTTAGTATGGTAGCAAAATTTCTTTTTTCCCCCCAAATTTTCCAGGGTACGTGATTTCCTTCTTCAGACAGTTGCAGAAACAGGATATTCCTATAAATCAGCTTTATACATTTTAATCAAAAAGATGCAAGAAGGGAAAAAAAGTGTCCATAAAGTACTCAAGCCATAGCTTTATCATTAGGATTGTAGGTTTATTATTTAAAGTAATGGGTCCATTGGTAAGTCCACGTGATTAGGAGATTTGGATATAATCATGTCTGGGAGGGGGATGAAAAGGAAATGCAAAAGACAGCATTGAAATGTTTATATGTTACCCAAGATAAAAAAAAATAAGAGATCGGGGGTGGAACTGGTGAAAATTATTTGAGACACAAACCAGGGTGGCGCATGAATCTCTAGGATTGGGGACAGAGTGGGCTGATAGAGATATGTAACAATAACTATTATATTTTTTCCTTAAGTCTTTGAAATTTTTCCTAAGTTAAAATTATAAAAATTTATCTATCCAATCTAATATAGGACGAAGTATTTTCTTTCATCTTTATTTCTGTTGTTTCAAGCAATAATCAGGTACTGAAAAAGGTAGTTTCTTTTGTTTTAAAACATTTCCTGGAATCTGTGTGTGAATACACATGTACATGCATACATACATACATTCATACATACATACATATTTGGATGATCACAAAGTAAGTGTAATTGATTACCAAAAGTTCAAACGACAAAATAAAGCCAATTGTTACTCATATACACTAAATAAGCTTTATCCTATTTTTAGCTTTGGGATTGATGGATTTTATTCATAAAAATGTATGGTTATTTGACAAGAGTAGTATTAAAAACACCATCTGTGTCCCTGTCTACTTCCTCAGAGAACACTGTTGGGTAGCTGTTACATGAATAAATTCCTAGGGCTCTTTATGATTGCCACAGTTTTATCTTCCCCCTGGACCCTCGGTGGTATACTGTTCCACTATCCTCAACATCAGTATAGTGTTTGGCACTACACTAAATGTACAATCAGTAGTTTCTGTTACTGTTTCAGACCATATCATGCTCCTAGACAATCCAATGTCTCTGGGAAAAATTGAGTGTGAGACATACATACACATAGATAAACACACAAAAAAATAGAAGATAAAAAATAGGTTAAACACTTAAGTAGACAAAAAATTGCGGAAATTGAACAGTCTGCTCTAAGTATATCCATCTATGTATAGCAGTGTGTATATAGCTTGAGTATGGATGAAGAACTTTCTCCAATTAATTTGCTCTCATAGGTAGTTTTTCCTGCTGTTTCTGAAATGTAATCAAACTGCACTTTTAAGGAGGACGAAGGAAATATATCAGTTCCTTTTTCCCTAAAATTCTTTGGGGAACGTCAACCAGAAATGTTTGTGATTGGTCATGCTTATGTACACAAAGCCACCACTTGGGCCCTTTTTGAATATAAAGGGTGGACCACAAAGGACCATACTTCCCACTGGATAAGCACTAGACCAAGTGGTCCTCAGAAATGAGTGAGCTTAGAAGCAGTGGCACTAACAAATGCCTTTTGTCTGCTAGGCAGCGGCACCATGGATTGTATCGTTAGGCTTCATCAGCTACCTAATGCAATGTAACTCGGGAGATAAGATAAATCAAACAGATGACACTATATTAGATTTGAAAGATGAGAACTTTTCCAAAGCAATTGCAGAGTGTATATTTCAGTGCTGTTGACTTCAGGAGGTTATTGAAGTCACAAGTCTTTGCACCAAAACCAATCTTTCAAGAGCTGGGTAACAAGTAAGCAGAGTCATGCTTATTTCTTCCAAAGAAAACTACCTAGGGAAAAGTGGAATTCTTCTCTGTATATTTGTTTTACATAGCTGTTCGGTTTAACCTCATTTTTTTAGGATATCACCAGCTTAGGTGTCTGCCTTTTTTTATACATCTCAGATGCAAATGTGTATTAAGCAGGAGAGATGTATTTTCCATCTACTGCTAAAAAGTTCTGAGTGCAAGTGCCTACAACTATTTGAAATGGATTTCTTATATTGGTGACTCTGTATCACTAGGTGATTATTTACCAATTGTTACCTAAATTTAGAAATGTATTAAACCAACTCGTAGGATTCCTTTCTTTTTAACATTCTGAAACTTTTGCATTATTTATTACATGGAATGCCATAAATTTAATTTAGGAATTGGGCAATGGAAAACAGTGGTGTAACTCATTCCCCTTTCTTTTGTAGCCCACTGTGTGTGAACGAGAGCTTTGTGTATTTGCTTTTCAAACCCTGGGAGTAATGAATGAAGCTGCTGATGAGATAGCAACTGGAGCTCAGGTAGTAACACACAATACTAATTATTCCTTACTCTGATTTGAAAAACTTGTTCTGACCTACTAGTTTCCTTCAGTCTTTTGGACAAATATTTGATAGTTTGACGTTAGATTAAAAAACAACCCGCATTTGATTTTTTTTTTAATAGATAGAAATTCGATTTTGCTATCTTTATCTAGTGAGTGTTTTGTCATTTTGCCATTGCCAAGGGAAGAAATTAAACCCACATTCTGTTGTTTAAAAAATAATTGTGATTCTTTCACGGTGAAGTTGAAATATCGAAACACTTGCACATGTATTCTGTAAAATTTATTTGTAAAGTTATGGTACCATAAAATGGAATCTAATTTATTCCTGAAACTTAGGTGAAAAGATAAAGGGCAGAACATATAAGAAAAAGCATCCAATTTTACAATAGCAGTGTTTACGACATAGGAAGGCAAATAAATATAAAAAAAAAATGAAACAACTTGGAAGTAGAGAAGCATTCCATGTTTCCAGAAGGAAAAAAATATTATAAAGATGATAGAATTTACTTGTTGCAATTCTATCAAAATTTCAATTGATTTTTAAAATTTATTCATGGAACCTAACTTTCTAATAAATCTATAAGAAAAAAAAATCAGACAAAACATAAAAAAAAATATGAATGTTAATTAAGGGAGGCTAGACCAAGCACATACAAAAAAATATTATGCAATCTTATATTTAAAAAAAAATACAGTACTGGCAAAGAATAGAATGTCAAATGATCCCCAAAACAGATCTTGTTAAAGATATACTTAATATACTTTAAAGAAGGCATCATATAAAGTTGTAAAGTAAAAATGATTTAGTAAGTGGGAACAAATGGCCTGTAATGTGGGGTGGGGGGAACAGATTAGCTCTTTACACTGTTGGTAGAAACAAATTCCCAATGGCCTGAAGAGTTTTGTTTGAAAATACCGTATACATACTAGAGGAGAGTAAACAGTGTGTCAGGTTTATTCGTTTATGCCGTTTCAGGAAAGCATAAAGGAAAACACCAGCATCGAGTCCATACATATTTCACGTTTTCTACTTGAAAGAATAGTGAACATTAAGAGATAATTATGAAAAAGTTTATTTTCCCTCAAACATAAATGTATAAAAGCACATAAAAATAGAAAACCATGAAGATCATAACGGATTATTAGAGGAAATGAACGCACGATTCACAAATATGGGCCTATAGTTAGTAAAGAAACATAAGAAAATATTCAGCTGTATTTGAAATCAACAGGAAACTAAATGTGAAAAGAATTGCCAATCTGTCATTTTTAAAATTTGCAAAGATGAGTGGGAACAAATGATCATATAACAGACATTCTTTCAACAAGTACTGAACGCCTGCTATGTAACAGGCATTGCACCAGATGGAGGTACAACGGTAAATATGGATAGCGCAGGCCTCATGGATTTACGTACATTCTGTTAACCTGATTATTTCACTGATTAACTAAACTGAGATATATCCACCTGAGGAAATATTAAGGAAAACAGTTGTGATGTAATGAGTTACAAATGAGAAATAAAAATACAACCAGTATAACAGTGATTGTATGTCATGTGGCAAAAAAGATTCCATGATTAAATTTCAGAAATACAGATTGATATTGCCCCTACACCCAAAATGCACATATTTGCATATTAAAGGCTCTCAGAAAAACGGAAACTAAGAAAATGAGTAGCCACTACTTTAAGGGTTTCTTGAATGTGTCTGACCATGTGGGTCTTTTTTCTTTCCTTATTATTTTTTTTAATGTGAAAGTTTTTCTTACCAACTGGAACTAATATTGCTCAAAGAAAAGATAGTTTACTATATGCTATTTATAGCTAGGTAAAGATGATTAAGCTTTACACAGGTGTGTGTGTGTGTTTGTGAATATACATACATGTATTTTACATGAATAGTGTGTGTGCATGTGTGTGTGTATTTATATATGTATATATATAATAAGTATATGTATGTATGTATGTATATAAAATTATTTGAGTGGTAAAATTAACATTTGTGCATTTTAGTGGATGTAAATTGTCCCTCAGACCATTTGAAAAGGGAAGGATTTAAAGCCTGGAAATAAGAAATAATGGATTAGAAAGAAAATTAACATCATGCCAGCAAGTAGGCTAGGCTGATAAAATATTAGATTAGGTGCTTTCCCCCCCTTATTATACATACATCTCAAGAAATAATGTTTGCTAAAGAGAGATTAATTTTGGATATACATGATAGTTATAAAACACAATTACTCGGCCGTGTCAACTTAGTGGTTCTACTCCAAAGTGGAATATTCTTTTCGCTACTTTAAAGCAAGTACCCAATATTCTGTTTATAATTCCAAAGATTAGGTGGAAACAGATTCTCTTTCTAGTATATCTCAGTAGTCCTGCTGCATCAGTTGGCGCCTACATTTTAAATGGTTCTATGAGGCTGCAAGAACATTCCTTAGGGGGACACTGAAGGAGGCTATCCTGGAAGGAGTGTGTTTCAGCAGCTAGGATTCCAAACACTCAAATACTGTTTCAACAAAAACAGCTCCATTTTGTGTGTGTGTGTTGGGATCTCATATAAATGATTAAGAAAAAAGAAATCCATATGAAATGTTTGAAGGCCATCGATCTTCAATTTTCAATACGCCTCTTTTACAGAATACGTTATATATCCGTAGGCCACTCCTGTACATGCCTTTCTTGCTCACCTGGACTTGAACTTTCTCATTTGCAAGTGCTCCTAGGCCGCCTTTACCTGCGGGGGAGGGTGCAGAGTCTTGCTCTGCCAGCTGGGTTGTATGTAATGTCCTGTGGCAGCATGTGATTCTGTAAGCCCACAGACCTCTGTTCACTCAACAAATGGCCTAATTCCCATTGCCTGAATTCTGTATTTCTCTATCCTAAGTATCTTAGCCTCCAGATTGCCTCTTCAATTATATTATTTGGGCTAAGAGGAAAGATGTGTGTAACCTGATGGCTACGCCACTCACCATATGTGCTGAGGTCCTATTAAGAATCTCTCATTTTAAATGCTGAGAGTGGGGAAATACATGATTTGTGGTAGAAGAAATCATAGTCATTTGTTAATGTTTATTTTTTAAAGTAGACACTTTCCTTCATTGAAAAATTAACACATGCAGACGAATACAAATCCAGTGTTATACAAACCTTTCCTTGTTCAAAAATTCTGAATGCTAACTTCTGCAACAGATAAATCATAAAATTACAGTGGTTTAGGATGATAGACATTTTTATTTCTGGCTTACGCTGCTGCCCAATTAGAATGTTTGTTAGGCAGCTTTCTGTGTGATGATTGAGGGAACTGGACCGTCTGCTCTGCTGTCTAAAGTACCTGTCCGATAGTAGAGTGGAGAGAAAAGTTGAGAAGGTGCACCTGTTGCTTCTTCAGCTCCACCCCTTCCCGCTGCCAGTCCATTGATTGAGGTGATTGAAGCTAATCATACAGCCTGACCTGGACAAAAGGGGCAGAAATGTCCCACGCAGAGCAACTGCCCCCAGTCAATAGCTCTATACCCAGGAAGCCAGGAGTAGGAGGCTTTGGTAGACCGCATGTGATTTTGCTATGGTAGTTATGCTATTTCTTTGAAGTTAGCTTAGGACATATATTAACAGAAATAATTCTAATTAAATTCTCTACCCCGACATCCATTATTTCATTAGAGTTTGCTTGACTCCACTGGTGAAATTATTGGCAAAAGAATGCATATAACTTTTGGTAGTTTTGATTGTTTTGAAGCTTTCAGCACAAGATGTTTAATAAATATTTGATTGAAAGAAGGAACATTGTTCAGGTTATTAATTATTGTATCTGTATCTTTATTCTTGTGGTAAAAAACACATAACATAAAATTTACTATCATAACCATTTTTTAAGCATACAGTTCAGTAGCGTTAAGTATATTCAACTTGTTGTGAAACCGATTTCCATAACTTTTTCATCTTGCAGAACTCGAAACTATATCCATTAAAACAACTCCCCTTATGTAAACCCCCTTCGTCCAACCCTGGTAACCACCATTCTACTTTCTGTCTCTATGAATTTGACTACTTTAAATACCTCATAAGTGGATCTTAAAATATTTGTCTTTTTGTAATTTCACTTAACATAATATCCTCAAGGTTCACCCATGCTGTAGTATGTGACAGAATTTTCTTCTTTTAGGCTGAATAATATTTCCTGTATGTATATTCCACATTTTGTTTATACATTCAACTGTCAATGGACATTTTGATTGCTTCCATCTCTTGGCTATTATGAATAATGCTGCTGTGAGCATGCATATGCAAATGTGTTTAAAGTCCTTCTTTGAATTATTTTAGAAATATATCCAGAAGTGGGATTGTCACTGCCAGCAGGATCATATGGAAGTTCTGTTATTAACTTCTTGAGAGGCCTCCATACTCTTTTCCGTGGTGGCTGCACCATTTTGTAATTCCATCAGCAGCACACAAAGACTCCAATTTCTTCATGTGCTTAACACTTATTATTTTCTGGGTTTGTTTGTTTGTTTTTTTGTTTGTTTGATAGTAGCCATCCTAATGGTTGTGAGGTGATATCTCATTATGGTTTTGATTTGCATTTTTCTGATGATTAGTGATGTTGAGCATCTTTTCATATGCTTGTTGGCCATCTGTATGTCTTCTTTAATGAAACGTCTATCTGGGTTTTTTCCTATTTTTAAATTATGTGATTTCTTGTTGAGTTGTAAGAACTGTTTATATATTCTGGATATTAACCCCCTTTCGGATATCTTATTTGCAAATATTTTCTCCCATCCTATGCCGTTTCACTCTATTGATTGTGTCCTTTGATGCACCAATGTTTTTAAGTTAGATGCACACCCACTTGTCTGTATTTGCTTTTGTTGTCAATCCAAGTAATCGTTGCCAAGTTCAGTGTCATGAAGCTTATCTCCTATGTTTTCTTGTGGGAATTTTATAGTTTAAGGTCTTAGGTTTAGGTCTTTATTACATTTTGAGTTAATTTTTATGTATGGTATAAGGGTCCACTCCAGTTTTTTGTGGATGTAGTTTTCCCACCATCATTGTAGAAAAAAGTATCCTTTTCCATTGAGTGGTCTTAGTACCCTTGTCAAAGATCATTTGACCCTATATGCAAAGGGCGTGTACTTTTATAAAGCTTCAGTTGCAGACCGTGTCACGTAATTCTCGAAAATTTTTATAAGACAGTGCCAATTCCCTCTCCACTGCCAGAGTTTCAGAAGAGGCTATTTTATTTTACTGATTATTCTTTTTTAGGAGTTTTTACTTGTTTTTCTTTTATTGGGAGACCAGATAATGCTGAAAACAATTTGTATCTGGGTTAAAGTGCATCGCTCTGGGGTAGAAGGAATGTGAGTGTGGGTATGGAAGACAAAAAGGATTTTATTATGTCTTTATTATATCTATTGCTTGGAAATCCTATGTATACACACACCTATAAATAGAATAGTGTGTTAAAAACATACTAACAGTTTCAGTCCTACTGTTCTCTGAGTGAGTCTTGGGGGTATGTATGTCTGTGTACTTTGAGAAGTATTACTAATAGATCATATACCCAGTGGAATGGTTTGAGTGTTGCTAATTATTTTAGGTCCCTGGCATTTCTGGATGCTGTGATTGGGTGGCTGTGTTTTGTGAGTATACACACAACAGAGTGAGCCCTGCCATTGTTAGGTCACAGTGCTCCTTTCACTAACCACAAGAATCAAAATTTGTTTTACTCTTTGTGTGCATTTTTAAAATGCCTGTTTAAAAACTTTCTCGAAGTATTTTTTCTCTATAAAGATTAAGCCCATTGCTTTCCTTATGATGTCCCTGTCTTCACACTGGCACACTGTCTCTATTTAGACAGTATCTGTTTTCTTAATTCCGTGGCCAGAAGCTCATTGGTTTGGGGACTGGAGAGGGGGCCTTGCCCTTAACTGTTAAATAACACTGCCTCTTAGTAAATTGTGTGAAAAGGCCATAGAAGAACATAGGACTAAAACCATCATATTTAGCATACGAAGGTCATTAATGGCCTGAGGCAAAGAGCTGGAAGAAGTAAGATGATGTCAGGAGCTTCACTCTTCTTAGAGCATGTCAGACTCATTTCCTGCATCTGCAGTTTCCATCACCCGGAACGGTTTCTCCCCAGAGTTAGGTCTCCCTCTCTATCTTTATTCTAGTCTCTGTTGAAACATCACACCTTCCTAGCCACTCAGAAACAGCACCCTCTATTGCCTTAGTCTCTAATGCCTGCTTAATTTTTACAGCATTCAACATGACCAGAAATGTATTTAAACATGTATTTGTTTAACTGATTTGTTTTATTATGCATCTTCTCCATTAGAGTGTAAATTCCACGAGAGAAAGGACCTGTCTGTCTTGTGCACAGAGCCTAGAACAATGTTAGAGCATAATATGTGTTCATGACAAAGGGATATTAGGACGTAATTGGGAGCAACTTATTTTATTTTATTTTATTTACATGTTTATTTATTTATTTTGAGAGGGAAGGATAGAGCAGGGGAGAGGCAGAGAGAGAGAGAAGGAGAGAGAATCCCAAGCTAACAGCACAGAGCCCATTATGGGGCTCAGTCCCACAAACCATGAGATCATGACCTGAGCTGAAATCAAGAGTCGGGTGCTTAACAGATGGAGCCACCCAGGCACTCCAACACATGTCAGCTATTTTAAGTTAGTGGTCAAGTTTGTTCAAACTTGATCTGAAGCCGTAAGTTACAGATCTGAGAAGTTGATAGCAGTGCTGAGGCTTTCCTGATTAACTTATGCTAGGTACCATGACAGGAAGAAACAATGGCAGAGC
This sequence comes from Panthera tigris, assembly GCF_018350195.1. Classification (NCBI taxonomy): domain Eukaryota; kingdom Metazoa; phylum Chordata; class Mammalia; order Carnivora; family Felidae; genus Panthera; species Panthera tigris. The sequence continues at coordinate 200,859,622 of NC_056660.1, read as the reverse complement.
ACTTGATGAAACCCAAAGGATGGTAACTATCTTATGTATGTATTTCAAGGTGGTAGATCTACTAGTGTCCATGTGTAGGTCTGCATTGGAATCTCCTAGAAAAGTTGTCATTTTCGAGCCATATCCTTCTGTGGTAGATCCTAACGATCCTCAGATGCTGGCCTTCAACCCCAGGGTGAGTACTTACCCTCGCGCGCCCCTCCCGTTTCTGGTAACAGCAGCTGAAATTCTAATCTCCTTAGCTTTCCTCTTTCTATCTAAATCCCTCCCTTGGCAGGCACATCCCTGACCTGCTGTGGACTCTGGATCCATTTAGTAAATACGGTTCTTCTAACACAAACTTGGTTTCCGGCCTCCTTCGGTCTTTCCCATATCCTGTTACTTTCCCTGTCTTTCCGTCTCTTAAAATCATTTTTTAGAACTTCATCTTTATGAACCTAGACCCATTTCATCCTCTCAAATTGTGATCTTTACACATCCCATCTGCATGGAAGGCAGGTAAACAGCTATAATAAACTGGTTTGTAATGGCTGATACGATTAATTTCATTTTATATTTTTTGAGATTCTAGCTTAGTGTAACCTCATTTTCAGGGTCATGGGTAAAAGGACCGACTTGTTTTTCTTTTGTATTTTTTGCTTCCTCATCCCTTGCCTTCCCCCCCTTCCTCCCCTGTTATATGAAGGTTAGTGGAAGTTTAATTCATGTGATCAACTAACATTTCTTCAGAAAACAATTTCACAAATATTCGTGGAGATTTGGTGGAATCCTTCTAAAATAGCAAAATCTTCAAATTGCATGAGAGCTAAAATTGCCTTAGTTTCTATCACTGTTCATCTTGAAATCATTTTCCAGAAACAATGGCTATAAAAAAATGTCCTTGGAAAAGCTTTCCTTCCTTCATAAGTGACAACGGTACACATAGTCACAGTGTGCTTGAAGATGAATCATCAGTTAAGTGGTGTCATTTATACACCTGCTAGTCATACTCTTTTGGTAATAATCTTTCAATCAAAAGGAAATAAAAACAAAATGATTTTGTAATATTTAAAGTGGATTTTGGATTTTAGAAGGACTCTATGCTTACTTTATACATCATGGCTTAATTTTTTTAGTGAAAGTAAGAATCAGGAGCCCAATATCTTTTTTGTATTTATAGTTTTCCCCCTGCAGGCTAAACATGATTTTATGTACTTATACATAAATAGGATTGTATTGTTTAAGTAGGATTGACATTGTTTTCTTTTTTCTTCTCTCTAACTCAGTTATATATCCTACATTCCAAAACCATCTTGTTAAAGTCTTCTCTTTTATGTACACAACAGACATTGCTTTCAAATTGACTCTGGTGGAAAATCCACATACAGAAATAATATGTTTCTCTAGTAATGCGCAGACTTGCAAAGGCTTATAGTGAATACTATTTTTTTTTTCTGTTCAAACAGAAGAAGAACTATGATCGAGTAATGAAAGCACTGGATAGCATAACTTCTATTAGAGAAATGACACAAGTAAGTATGTCACCTTATGGTTTTATGCAGTTCAGTTTTGCTAGAGTAAAATCATATTTTACAAATGTCTTAGAGTATTGGCTGTATAGTGAAATGTAGACTTTTCTATTAGATGGGAGTATAATTAAAATAATTTACAGATTAAAATTGTGTTGTATTAGGATGTTTTAATTAAATTACACCAGTGTATTGGTGGGCTACCACAGTGACTTTTGGAGGGTAATTGCATAATTATAATCCTCATTCTCTCTGCAGGAGTTTGAGCATATGGAAGTGTGTCAGAATATCTTAAGGCAAAGGTTAAATCTGGTACCATCTTCCTAGACTGTCAATTTTCATTAACAGTAGCAATTTTAACACATATTTAATGGCAAAATAAAAACAAATATTCTATCAAGTGTAAATTGTGCATAAATATTTTAGAAAGAACACAGATTCTCAGAACAACTTCAGAGGACACAAGACTCCCAGAGAGCATGAGTTTATGTTTTTGGTCATTAGAGAGCCTTTGGTGAAGTTTGATGAGCAAGGATTGTGGCTTATTATGAAAGTCTAACAGATCACTGGGCTGTAGTCCAGCTCTTGGAAAAGCACATACCGTTGAATTATTGAGGCCTTTCCACTGCCAAAGATTTGGAGAGAGGCTTACAACTCATTATTATAAGTAGAAATTAATAATCCATAATTGACATCAGCACACATTATGGGTTTGGTTTGCATAGGGTGGTTTCAAGGCTTGCACTGCCCTGGAGGCCTTGGAGGCTTACAATAAATACTACCCTGGGTCATTTGCTATCTTTGGGGAAAGAGTATTAGATTCCTTCAGTCTTGAGGCCCACAAAACTTCTGTGTCACTGCTCCCTTCTCCCCCACCATCACCCTTACTCTACTTGAAAATATGCTCCCAGAGTACATCGTAACATTCCCAAATTTGAGATTTCATTCTTTTGATAGTATTTATTCCATGTAGTTAAATAGGCATCAACAAACAGTGTGTGTCTGACGATGGTAAATGAGGAGATCTTCAATTCACCCGTTATAGTATTTGCTGAAAAGCCATCATGCTTTCTAGTTGTTTTTCTATGTCCATAATTTTCTGTGTTACCTGAATTCCTTTTCAAACAAATATTTATTATTTGTATAAGACAAAGAAAACAATAAAACACATTTCCATTTAGGGAGAAAAAAGGACCTGTTCCAATATCTTACACAAAGTTCAGTAAACATTTTTGTGTTACCAAAAACTTTGGTGGTAATAGGGTATTTATACGATACCCTAGACCAGGATCATTCTTGGATAAAAATAGCTACAAAATTCTGACTCTGGGATCAGCTCTCTGCCAAAATTTGCTTCCTTTATTCTGGGTCATGTGTAAGCTATTTTAAATAGAAGGCAGTGGAGACGATCAAGAGTCAGCCTAGGAAGTCAGAGGCGTGTGTTGTATAATCCACTCATCGATGATGTGGCCTGTGACCTTGGGCAAGTTGCGTAATTGCTCGATGCCTCAGCCTCTTCACTGTCAAGGTGGTAAATAGTAAATACCAACGTGGCATCGCCTTCCAGTGTGCGCTTCGTAGGGTTGCCGTCAGGGTTCACTGCGTCATATCTTTAAACCTCTCCCAATAAATATAACATAATACCGTCCTATTTTCTAGAATGTACTGACCTTATAGACAGACCTAAATTGCCACAGACAGATTGCCTCTTGTTCTCTGAAAAGGTTAATTGTCTGGGTAAATTCCAGGAAATACTTTCAAAAGAAGGGCTCTTCCTATGTAAATTTTGTCCAGTTTTTTCCTGTAAAGCTCTAGACCTAAGTCAGGACCCTAGGATAGGAGCATGAGTAGTAGCTATGATACAAGGTTTGCTTTGATGTTAGTTAAAAGTTAAAAACAGTCATTTTCGAAGAGAAATGGCACCCGACACTTGTTAAAGGTGGCGAGATAGATTTTATTTGAGGACTGGAGTGGGAAAGAGAGACTTGCAGCTTGAGCAAGGTAACCTCCGAGTAGGACCAAGGTGACTGAGGTTTTTAAAGTGAGTACAGCAAGGGACCAAGAGGGGCTCGTGGAGTAGTGAAACTAGGAAGCTGTGGGGAACAGGAAAATTGCAGCAGGGGGATAAGTAGAGAATTACCGGAAGGTTGGCAGTGTAGGTTGGGACAAGATACCTCTTGTGGTTGGGCGGCATTATATTACTTTGAACAGAGACTCAGCATGATGCCAGGGATCACCTTTAGGGACATGGCCTAGTACCAGGAAGCCAGGCTAAAGCTTGATGAAACCTCTCTGGGTAACAAAATGTTGGCGCAAGTCCATCGTGCTATGTGGAAGTTCCGAGTTCACCTGGCCTTGTGGGGGGAACAAGAAGGGTAAATTGTTGCTGTTTGTTACCACTTCACAGCCACGGGCTTCCGGGTTTAACTAGATTAGGTACACCTGTTCAACCTGATTTTCCTGTTGCAAAAAGGAAAAACAAAAAGGAAGAAAGGAATTTATGAGAGAAATCACGAAGTATAATGACTTTTTTTCAGGCACCGTATCTCGAAATCAAGAAGCAGATGGATAAACAGGACCCCCTTGCTCATCCCCTGCTGCAATGGTATACAATTTTAGTTTTCCTCTTCATTAAAACGGCATCGTTTTCTACTGCCTGCTTTAAGCGGGGAGGGGGGAGGGGGAGGGCCCCATTTTACGAGGCCTGCAATGCTACAGTTCTGCAAGCCTGTGAGGCCTGGTGATTTTATAATCAGAGTCCGTAATGACTCTCACTTTAATTGAAACTTGTATATCACAAGGGGAAGAAAATGCTGTCCTACGCGCTACACAGGTATACAGTGTATTTGATGGCAGTTTGTCCGTTATTTTAAAAAATGTGATTAGCTGTATTCTAATGGTGAAGCCGTTTTGGTTCATTTAATTGTCTCGTTAAGTGAGGACTGAGTGACAATACTCACTGTTTCAAACACTTACTGAAAACCTTTCTAAAATGTATGTCTCGTACGGTTCACTCCCTTAACAAGGACAGCATAAACTTGATGAGCTCTTTGTTTGCCGGCTGCAGGTGATGCCCTGCTCAGAGTGAGCGTGGTGAGGGGCAAGGCCGTAGTCCCACAGGGATCCTAGGAGGGCTGAGCGAGAACAGGAGCGTGGCTTGAGAGCTCCCCTCCTACCATGCCTGCCACAAAACCCTTTGCCCTCCGGTTTCTTACTTGCAAGATGAAAACAATAGTATCTACTCCCCATACCTACAAGGGTTTTATGTACAAGTCTCTTTGAAATCACTAAAAACTTAAAGACTGGAATTCATCATGACCATCATGCAGTAACACAAATGTGAAGATTATGAGAGATTGATTTGCATGAGATTGATTCTATGCTACAACATTTTTAAAAAAATGAAAAGATGAGCAAAGGAGAAAAAATGCGTCTGATTACTTAGCTTTCACTTAGAATCTTACAGTGAGCACTTACTCTAATAAGACTTTAAAAATTAGATTTGGAAGTCTTTCTTCTTTGTACCTTTTTTTATCTTATTATTAAAATTCTGATGGATCGAGTAGAATAACACATAGTTTTCATTTTAACTTTTCAAATTCTCACATTAAGTCATATTCAAAATGAAGGTAAAAATCTCAAATATTGAATCTTTTTTTTCCACCCCCTGTAGTCAGCCTCTGATTGTCAACTTTTATTTGTGATCATTTTCTTCGGTTTGTTAATCACGCATCTTTCAAGGAGAAGAAAATCTACCAAAATGTTTTAGAGTTTTCCTTATTATTATTTTCTGTACTGAAAAGCATAAAATCATCAGTTCTTTCAGATACCTGAATTGAATTTTTTTCAAGCTCAGTGTCTAAATATGGTGAATAACAGCTTGTGTGTAAACCACTGTATATATCAGCACAAAGATCCTCAAATATTTAAAGAAAGAAAAAGATCTCGTAAAAACTCATTCTTAATTAGACAATGTAGGGAAGAGCCAAAGAAGCGGTTGTAGGAATCAGCTTCTAATCTTTGTATTTACGTGATCGTCATGTGAAAATATATTTAGAAATGTTCATTTTGCTGATGTCTGAGGGGGGTGATGATTAAAGATCACACTTTTAGGGTGTAAGGAACTACTTCTGCGTTCTCAGATAAAAAATATTATCTTTTTTGTTACATGAGCTCTTTCAGTTGTGTTAGGAACAAAGCAAACTGATGTAACTAAGTACAAGGATCACTCAGTTTAGTTAATGTCACAGCAAACGTTAGTTCCATTCACTTGCCAACTAAAGAAGAAAACTTTAAATATATTTGGCATGTATTTGTGACTGATGGATTATTTTAATTAATTTCAGGGTTATTTCAAGTAATAGGTCACATATTGTGAAACTGCCAGTTAACAGGGTAAGTTGTTTTTTCACATATACATACAGAAATGGGAACAGTCCTGACTAGTTGGGAGAACTGACCCTGTGATGTTTAGGCAGCCTCTCCAGGAAATGGAAGTAATCTCAGGTTAGGCCTCATTCTTCAGTTTGAAATGACCATATGGGCACAAGCTCTAGGTTTTCCCAAGAAATCAAATTCAAATTCAGGCTGCTGCCCTGAACTTTTAAGTGAGTAAAAGGGTCAATATGAAATCATTTAGTTATTCCGCAAGTGATAGGAGGAATCTGGAGATTGAGCAGAGAAAGGTATTGTGGTTTTTATTTTTATCATTGTCAGTTTCTTGTTGTCAAGAAAGATACTGCCTTATCAGCTTAATATGCTTACAAAATAAATGAAAAGCCAATGGACTGATTTCAGTTGTGATCATTACCTAAGGAGATCAGTATCCAGAATCTCAGCTCTCCTGTCTGTGAATGTCTAAACTGCGAGATTCCTTTATATGGAATTCCTATACAAATACATTCCTAAGTGAAAGGGCAGCAATTAGAAAATTTGTCGGGCAACTAATTCAAAAGATTCTGTTTTAATTTCTTTCCATGAACAAAGGGGAAACTCTATGTGAATGTAGGCAATTTCCAGATTTATAAGCATATGCAAATAAAGCATGACGATGGTAATTTTTGCAGTTTTAAAATCTTGAACTAACTTTTCTTTTCTGCTTAGCAAACTCAGATATTTCCCCAGTTGAATAGCTAGTGGATACTTAGGGAATTCAGTAATAAAAGTCTCAAAAAGAAACATAATTAGGAAGGCAGATCTGCTTGGACACGATTACACAATGTATTCCAAAGCTAAATATAAATGACTTTGGATTGTCTGTCTCCTGTTCCTTTTCCATTAGCCTAAAGAATTACCCTTCCTATCAGCAACTCCATATGATTTATCATTTATGTAGGTTTTTTTTTTTTTAATGAATGGTCCTGTTAGTGTAAATTCGTATGGCTTGAATCTAGATATTTCTAAAGCCAGTAAAATTTGAAATTGTCATCAGTCTGATTCTATGTTAATTTTGACATGTTTTCATTTGTCATTATTTTAAATGGCAGCAACTGAAATTTATGCATACTCCACATCAGTTCCTTCTTCTCAGCAGTCCACCAGCCAAAGAATCTAATTTTAGAGCTGCTAAAAAACTCTTTGGAAGCACCTTTGCATTTCAGTGAGTATGGTTTAACGCTGATGGGGATATAGCTTCACCTCAGTCTTCCAGAAATGTGTGGGGAGGAAAACATTCACTTGTAGTAGTTGGCTGTGAGCACTGACTAGTCCAGTGCCTGATACTTGACTTGGAAATTCAGGACTTTCTGAAGGTACATGATTTATCATGCTATGGCTACTTTAGAGGATTATTAATGTTTGGTTTTACCTTGTCCTTCCCCTCCTCTGTGCTTTAGTGGCTCACATATTGAAAACTGGCACTCTATTCTGAGAAATGGTCTGGTCGTTGCTTCTAATACTAGACTGCAGGTAAGGTTCTGGATGCTTTACCAAGACCATATATACTTTTGTGTTAGAGTTCAATAAGCAGTCCTGGTGTTTTGTTCTTATGTGAAAAGGGGTAAGCAAGCGGGCTTCAAAAAATTACATAGGATTTTTAAAAGGCGTAAGTAATGTTCACAAAATAACTGAAGCAGAATTGACCTATAAATCATATAGGGATGGAAAGGAAAAGAAATTGAATTCCCTATGAGAAAACAGTAAAGTCACTTTGAGCTTAAGTAGAAGAAAAATTATCATGCAGAAAGTAAAAGCGTACAAGCATTCTGTTGCTAATTCAACACAGATTTCTTGAGCACTGCCCAAGTGTGAATACGTTAAGAAAAAGTAGGGCTAAGAGTTAGCAAAATGGAGATTGGATACCAAAGCGCTATCTGTTGCCTGCTTTACCGTCTCTGGGGCAGCACTGGGAGTTAGCGGGATGTTGCGGGTATAGTGCTCATCTTTATTTATTCCCTTCATCTCCAATACCCTACCTCACTCTCATTCAGCTGATTTTCATCTGAAGATGGAAAGAGGTCAGGAAATGAGACGCTCAATCCCATCACCTGTGCCAGATCTCACGCTCTGTGACAGTTGAGATGATACAGTTAAATGTAAACGTCCATAAACACACACTTATTCGATTAGTATTCAGTTCATACTAAATAGGGCACAGGGGTTCTAGAAGACAGGGATAATGAGAGAGAATTTTAATTGTTCTGAGTAGTTTCTTAGAACAGTGGAAGAGTTTCAGTTAATGAAACTGTAACCTGCAAGGTTAGAGGCGATAAGAACGGGATTACAGTGTTGGGTAATGAAAATGTCAATAGGCTCCTTTGTGGCTATACTAGCATGTGAGTCCTAATCAAAACCCTCACCATATATAATGCAGTCTGGTTTGTTTTCAGTATTTTGGAGTCAAATATTTTGGGTAAAAACGTTCCTTTGTAATAATTCACTGACTTTGTCATAGATCAGGTGGAAAACTCTAAAATTAAAGATTTTTTTTCTCTGGCCATCACTTTTTATGTATCAACTCACTGAATTTTGAGGACAAAGATATTAGTAGTCCTATTTTCAAATGAGTCCTTTAGGAAATAGCTTTATCATTTTCTAAGAATTTATGCTCCAACATGAGACTAATTTTTCTTACGTAAAGTATTAACCTTTGAAACCGTTGGCTGCCCACTTTCTCTCCCCCTTCTTCCCCTTTTAGCTCCACGGTGCAATGTATGGAAGTGGAATCTATCTTAGTCCAATGTCAAGCATATCTTTTGGTTACTCAGGTAAGCGTGTGCTTCATTTTTACTTTTTAAATTTTTTTGAGTTTATTTATTTAATTCGAGAGAGAGAGAGCGTGCATGCATGCAGGTGAGCAGGGAAGGGGCAGGGAGAGAGGGAGGGAGAAAGAATCCCAAGCAGGCTCCATGCTGTCAGTGGCAGAGACTGACACGGGTCTCGATCTCACCAACCTTGAGATCTGACCTGAGCCAAAATCAAGAATCAGACACTTACCGAATGAGCCACCCAGGAGCCCCTTAAAACCAATTTATGAATTTTGTAACTATATCGATTTCTAAATATAGCAAGAGAATTTCCTATCCCTATTTTCCATGCAAATTTTTTTAAAAAGCTGTATTTTCTACTTCCTAACACTGTCAGGACTTCTAAACCCACTGACTTTCCACCCCAAGTCACAGGAGCTGGTTCTTCAGGAGCCCATCGTGATCATTGGTGCCCCATGCAATGAAATCTTAGGCAAAGTGTCAAGGGATTGTATTTGAGGGGCATGATACAGCTTTGTTCCTGAATTACTCTTTTCTTGGTGTCCTCAGGGATGAACAAGAAGCAGAAGGTGACAGCCAAAGACGAGCCGGCCTCAAGCAGTAAAAGCAGCAGCACATCACAGGTGTTGTAGTGACTCGAGTGGCTGATGTGATGAGTGAACGTTAGCCTCATTAGCCAGCAGGACATCAATAAGTCTGGCTTTTTAAGTCTTCAGAGTCATTGTAAATAGTCATTACGCATGAAGGAACAAAACTTACCCTCACGTGTAATAATCAGAGCGCCTTTATTCAGTAAACATTCAGCAAGTATTTATTAAGCTTCTCCTGTAATGTTTTAGAGACTGCTAAGCATTGGGCTATAGTGATAATAAAAAATAGATCGCAAAACAATAGAGAATTCCTTTGGGAGCTTACATTCTGTTGAATGGCTGTGAATGAATTAAATATAGATTTAGATAGAATGCTAGGTGGTGGAGAAAAATGGAGAAAAATCAGGGAACAGAGATGTTTAATACCGTGAGATAGAAGATGGGACCAGAGTGACTGTCCCTGGGCTGGTCAGGAAAGGGTGCTCTTTCTCAGGTTATTGTGTGGAGACCTATAGTCAGTGAGTCCATGAGCCCTATGAGAGGAAGAACATTCCAGGCAGAGAAAAGAGCAAGCACAGATCCCTTGTTGTTTCAGAGGAAACAACCATTCTGGACCAATTAAAAATCTACTTAATGAATAATGTGACTTTAAATTGAAAAAAAAAAAAAAAAAGGATAGCTAACTTAGTATCTAAAAACAAAGCAAACTACAGATTTTCTACATGAGATTTTTCTGAAACGCCTGCAGCTTAAGTTAATGGTGCTGTAAGAATGGGTTGGTTTTAGGTTAGTTAGATGATCTGGAATAACTGATTTTAATGTTTAAAAAGACCATGCAATTTTAATTTTGTTTCCCTTGAAACAAGGATGCCAGGCTTCCAGTGAAAATAAATTTGAGTTCTAATTCTATGATGTGATGCTGTTAAACTTTAATTTAGCCTTTTTAGTTCACTTATCTTGAGAGTGATTTGATAATGATTATGTACAGAAATTAAATGATATAACAAATATAGCTTGACATTAAGAAAGAATTCAAGGATATTACTGCTAGTCTAGATAGCCCCCCCCTACACTTTTTTTTTTAATCTGGAGCTATCTCAGGGGCTATTATTTTTTAACGATGATGAGTTCTCTTTTCACTTGAGCAACTGCCCCATTTTCAGTCTAATTTTTAAATTCTTTTGGAATTTAGTCACAGAAAAAAGGACAACAATCCCAATTCCTGCAAAGCCGTAACCTAAAATGCATCGCCTTATGTGAAGGTACGTTGAAAGTTCTACAAACCTTGTAGCATTAATTCTCTATGTTATATGTATTTAGGAATTTGAGTATATTTACAGAATGCTCATAATGCATTAGTGACAGCATTATTCCTCGTGACCTTCTCTAAGGGCACAGATGGGAAACAGGTACAATATAGAGCGTTAAAGGTGAAAAACAAAGTGTCACTGGCAAGAGTTCAAACAGTGCTATATTTTATTCTTGGCAGATATCTCAGAATGGTAATTATATTTTCCTGATCAAGTATTACTAATCTCTTGTGTTAATATGCCACCTTCCTCTTTAAGTTGGCTTTTGAATGTATAATACCATGGAAAATTGGAAAGATGAACCAAGCACCAAGAAGAGAACCCAAATAGGTCTTCTGAAATTATTCATTTCTTCTGAACTTGGGATAGAAAAATCGATAGGCGATTTGGAAAATCATACACTTTTCTTTGTTCTTGCTATAAAATCTGACCTTGACTAGAAAAGCATTTTTTCCTTGTGTTGAGAGTTTTCAGTAGCCACTCTTAATTGCCTTTTAAGTTTTCAACCCTTGATAGTTATATGGGAGACCAAGTTGTTTTCCACATAGTTCCCGAGTCAGGACTGTTTGCTTTTGATAATACACAAGTGATTGCTTTCCTGTTGTTACGCTGATGGTGTTTAAAACATAAAATTGTTACATGACATTTCATTGTTTTTACTACATTTTTGACAGCTAATTAGGTTAAACAATTTTTCATATGCTGGTCTGTGCATGTTCTTTTTGCTTTTAGATTCTAAGAGCCAGGTGTATAGTAACTTAGAAAAAATAGTTCTTTACTTTTATCTTCCACTTACAGTGATCACCTCACCTGACCTGCACAAACATGGAGAGATATGGGTCGTCCCCAATACTGATCATGTCTGCACACGATTCTTCTTTGTGTAAGTGTAAAGGTTCACATTTGTGTCTTACTGTCTTCTCCATGAATGAGATAGTAGTGACTACATTTCTTTCTTTCTTTTCTTTTTTTTTTTTTTTTGGTCATTTTAGCTGCCAATATATAATAGACAGCTAATTTCTCATTATATTAATGTTTGTTTTATTTTAATGAGCTCTAAAAAACAGAGTGATATTTAAATGTTAATTTAGAAGAACTGAAGAAAAACATCCTGTCTCTTTAACCATTTATGTGTGCATGTATGTACATGTGTATATATGTGTATATATACATACACACAGATAGATGTAACATAGATATACACACACATACACACATATCTTTATCTATGGACTTAAAAATACGATAACTGGGAATGAAGAAAACAATAATGAGAATGCCCTGTCCTTATGAAAAGTTGATGCAGGACATACTGATGTGGAGTTTTGACACAGCTGTATCAAAAGAGCTGTATGAAAATGTAATAGCATTAGTTTTCAGCCCTAAATAAATAATAAGTCCAGTAAACCTGTCTGATGTTCACCCATCTTTGTTTGACTCCCAACCCCTTCCCCTACCTGTTTCTTCCTCATCCATGGTCCAATCACAGGAAACCCCTCGGGGAAGAATTGAGCATATCTGTTTTATACTTTTATGTAGTCTTCTAAACAGAAGATGGAAAAATGCACTGGGTCGCTTTATAAGCCATGTCAAAATGACTGCAGCAAGATTGCTTCGATGTATAATGTATCTGTAGGATGCTATGCCTACAGCATTTGATCTCTTACCTAATGGACAGGTGACAATGGAAATTTTATGAACTGCCTGGTTTTCTTTTGGATAATATGAAAACTGACTTTCTTATGATACTGATTTACATATTATGTATTTATATATCTTCTGTATTTTTGATACACATTAATACATAAGTTATGTATTGTGAGACATATATATATCTATAGATTTTTTTTCTTAATGCCAAAGCAGCCATAAGTGTTGTAGAAAAAGCCTGCTTTGGTTAGACAGTTTGTGTCCAGGCTCACCAGTTAGATGATGTTAACCATGCTACATAACCTTCCTAAGTTTCATCAGTGGGTACAGTACAGTATCATCAGTAGATATGGTAGCACAATATATCTACCTTAAGGGGCAGAATCCCAACAGGAAACCCGTGGCCCATGAAAAATACTGTAATTTCTTTTTTTTTTTTTAATAATAATATGGATTTATTTTTGAGAGAGAGAAAGAGAGAGACAGAGCCTGAGCAGGGGAGGATCAGAGAGAGAGAGAGAGAGAGGGAGACACAGAATCTGAAGCAGGCTCCAGGATTTGAGCTGTCAGCACAGAGCCTGACACGGGGCTCAAACCCACAAACCCTGAGATCATGACCTGAGCCGAAGTCGGACGCTTAACCGACTGAGCCACCCGGTCACCCCCAAAATACCATAATTTCTATCATCCACAAGTAAGTTACTTAAAAAGGTGTGGTTTATAGGGGAACCATGGTCTAGTGTAGTAACCAGGATCTAGTAACACCACAGCTGTTGTTACTACATATACTTAGGGCCAAAAGGACAAGAACAAGAAACAATTATGAGACCTGGCAGGAGAACCCTTTCTAGTTCAGCAGCTTTGAAAGTCTACACATAGCCCGAGGTGCCCTTGTGGATCTGGAGCTAAGGGAAACCTGGACTTTGTCCTCCTGCCAAGGTCCTGCTGGGACTCCCCATTTCCTCTACCAGAAAGTAGAGGGCCAGGGAGCATACTGAGAGAGTCCGTACAAATCAGTCTCCTGGGTCAGAATGCAAGGTAGACAAGGATGCCATGTGGGTCTGGAGGTTCCTAGAGAAGCTATCTGCATGCTAGCTTAAGGTTATTATGAGCACAAAGTTGGTGCTATGCAGATCTCCATTGAAAGGCACTCATTAAATACTTTTTTTCCCTCTTTTTTTTTTTTTTTTTTTTTTGAGAGAGAGAAAGAGAGAGCCTGTGCACATGAGCAGGGGAGGGGCAGAGAGAGAGGGAGAGAGAATCCCAAAGCAGGCTCCATGCTCAGTGTGAAGCCCGACTCAGGGCTCAGTCTCACAACTGAGATCATGACGTGAGCCGTAATCGAGAGTGGGATGCTTAACCCACCGAGCCACCTAGGTGCCCCTCCCCTCTTCTTTCTTTACCATCGTGACTGTTATCTTCTGTTAGAAGATTGGCTTTCCCAAAGACACATCCAGTCCCGAAGTTGTTTCATTGAGTGGCCTTAGGATTTAGAAAGTAACTCCAAAGTCCTCTCCTTAGCCTGATGTTAATTTATCCCTTTTAGTAACTTGCTAAAAGTCAAATGTATTGAGCCAAATAATCAACTTTAGATATTTAAGTATGCATTCTAGCATTATTTCTTTGAAATTTTACATAAATTATGTGTAAAATAAATCTGTAGGGATATATGTGTTGGGTGTGTATTATGTGTGTATCTGGAGAGAAGGATATCTGTATTAGAAGAAAAATTTGAGGAAAGACCACCTGAAGAAAAGAGAACAAAATTCTTCTAGTATATTTGGATACTTTACAAATAGTATAAAGAAAAAAATTCTCTTAAGATAATGATTTTAATTTCTTTATAATTTTTTTTAATGTTTATTCATTTTTTTGAGAGATAGAGACAGAGAGAGAGAGAGAGAGAGAGAGAGAGAGAGCATGAGTGGAGGAGGAGCAGAGAGAGAGGGAGACACAGAATCTCAAGCAGGCTCCAGGCTCTGAGCTGTCAGCACAGAGCCCGACGTGGGGTTCGAACTCACAGACTGTGAGATCATGACCTGAGCTGAAGTCAGACACTTAACCCACTGAGCCACCCAGGTGCCCCCTATTTTCATTTCTTTGTAAATGCAAATGTGATTTCATCCTTTTTCTCTGCACCCTCAGGAAAGAAGGGACTAATTAAGGAAAATTGATAAGATTCAAACACATCAAAAGGAGAATCCATTCACTAATTATTGTACATTCTAATTACAACCATCAGCTTCTTTATAAAGGATATAATCACAGAGTTCTGTGAGTGATGTGCCTCCCCAGTGAGTGGTAACATCTAGGAAAAGATAAATTGAGGAGAAAGAAGTGAGTTATCACAAATATACTGTTATCAGACAGAAAATCTTATTTTCTTATTATTTTATTTTGTTTTTTTTTATTAACATTATCTGATTCCTTATTCAGAAGTCTGACCTGATAGTAGGATATAAATTAATGTTCCTTCTTTTTTATCTATTATTAAGTGAAACTACTAAAATATTTCAGTAATTTCCATGCTAATCTGATTTCTAGAATGGAGATAATAAAACACTAATTTAACATCCTATTCATACTCTTTCCAACAAGTAAACAACAACACAGAGTAAAGGAAGAATTGTGGGGATATTTTAGGGAACAGACTGCTACATCAAAAAAAATTTTGAAAGTAAAATTTAAAGGAAGACATCACTTAGAAAAAAAAGAATAAGTTCAAAAAAATTTTGTTGGATAATTTCAAAGTGAATGAACTTAATCAAATTTTAATGCTTTAGGCAAAATGTAATAATTAGATGTTTTGAACAGATTGTAACCAATTTTAAGTGTCTTAAGGATTCCTGATAAAGTTTGATTTGTGATTGGGCTTGAGACACATGTACACAAAGGCATTAAGGCCAATATTTAGAAATATGGCAGCAGTTTTTAAAAGGGGCTAGAAGCTGGGCTCGCCGAAGTAGAAGATGCAAAAACCAAATGGATGTATTGTACTCTAGTTATATGCAACAAACATGCCTGCTTCACAGTGAATGGGGAATTTTAGAGCAAGAGAAGGAAGATTTACTATTGGTATTTCCCATTAATAGGATTATTAAATAATAAAATTGAGGATAAGGTAAGTGATAATTTGGCAAGTAAACAGGTGTGTCCAGTGCCATGCCCCCCCCCCCCCCTCGCAGCTAACCCTCACCCCCACCCCATCCTGCCATAGTGACAGCTGTTAGAGGTAAGAGTATATGTCTTCTCCCTCAGCTCTCTGGGACCCAGGAAAGGTTAAGAACTGCTAGGTTTGTATATCCTGCTTATTTGATGTTACAACCTGTTTCATGCTTTAGTGTTTCTTTGATTTAGAGCAGGTAGATCTTCGAATGAATTGTTTCCATATGTTGTCTATTAGATAAAGTTAAGGTATATACACTCCCTCCTATTTTTCAAGACATACCAATAAGTTCAGAAACTTAAGAACGGGAAGGACCAAATCAGGTAAGTCTGCAGAGAAGGGATTGGGTATTTTCAGGTTTCTGAGTCAAGCAGATCTCAGGGCTAAATACGTTTCAGGAATTCTTATCCAAAATCTATCTTCTAAGGTCTAGCACAAATATCACCTCTTCCATGCAGCTCCCAGTTAAAATTAATCTTTCTTCCTGGTGTTCTTACACCCCACATTGCAGAACTTCCATTTAAAATTCAGTTTTTTCATTGTATCTGACTTTTCCATGAGGCTATCAACTGCCAAAGGGCAGACCCCTGCTCTTGCTTTTCTTTTACTCTCCTACATGCCCTGAAGCACTTCCCAAGGTACCCAATGCGGAGATGCCTGTCAGTACGTTTTTAATGAATGAACAAAAACAAAGCCGAAAAGGACAATATTTTGGATTACTAATGTATGGTTTTTACTTTTGGTCAAAGTTTGAAATATATCTAAAGAAGATACAAGAAAAATTTGTAAAATAAGAACTGTATAATGGCCATTAAATGAAAAGAAAGAGAACTTTCATCATTATTTTGCAAAAACAAAACAAAACAAACAAAACCCACAAACAGTGTTTGAATGGGAACATAGTGAGTAGACAGACAACTTATTTGTAAAGTTGGAAGACAAACCATTTGGTCATGGCTCAGTGACACTGTGTGACATAAGCTGTGAGACATCAAGCTGATAAGATCGGGAACTTTGCTTTATCCCCAGACTATAATAAATCCAATTTCTCTGTCTGCAACCCAGATCCCTTTCCAAGATTTAAACTGCCACATCACTCTCCTGCTTAAGATTCTTTCGGAGCTGCTTGCTTCTTATAAGACGAAATCCCGTGTCCTTTTACAAAGGGAACCACACAACTCCCCAGCCCTTTGTTCCTCCTTCAGTGCCACCGCCTTAGAAAGTCAAGGAGATCCAGTCCCCAGCCTCATGCCCCCCAGATCTCATTGCCCACAATTTCTCTCCTCCAGATGTTATGCGTCACAACCTGAACTGTGCACTACAATTCCCACACCTTCATGCTTTTCTTCTTTCCTTTCTCCATTGAGCTTGGATTCTCTCTTCCTCTCTACCCTCAAAGTAATTTATCTAATTCCTACTCATCCTTTAAATTTCAACATATGCCTTCCGTTCTTCCTAGAACTTTCCTAGACTCCTTTGTACCGCTCCTTAGTGTTACTGTGTGATGCCGTGGGCATGTTTTTGTCATTGGGTTATTCTTCCTTATGCATGGTCTTCTCCATTATTCTGTATACTTCTTGAGGTTGTGGACTGTATGGCTCATTTGTCTTTGTGTGCCCAGCACAGTGCTTAGCAGAAAAGAAGGAATGAATGAAATGCCCACATTTAACTGCTCGCTAGGTATTTCCCCTCGAGAAGTCTGCTCATACCTTAAAATCAGTGTGTACAAAGTGGACCCCATTATTGCTAAATCCCCTAATCAAGTTCTCGGCTTTCTCAATCTCTGCAGTCATTTTACATCAAAGAGACTTGCAATCTGAGCTCTTGTTCTTAATTTCTTTCTCCTTGTGCACTATAGTTATCAGCTCCCCGTATACCTTTACCGTTTTCTCCTTTCAGTATCTTTGTTTCCATGGATGTATCATTCTCTGCCCCAGAGTCCACCAAAAGATTACTAGTTATTCTCCATGCTTCTCATTACCCCTAATCTATCTTGTACAATGCCAGATTTATTAAACATTAAGATGATTAGACTAGTGATACCTCTTCATTGTATAGAAACTGAAATCAAAGGCAAGCAAAGAGAAGAAAATCACCTGTAATATCCCCACTTGGAGTTAAATACAGCTAATCTTTTGGTGTATAGTCTCCATTTCTATGCATATAAAATTTTAAGGTCATACTATTTATATCACATTAATATTCCTAAAGCAGAGTGTTGATTATACCTTGTTCATACAGACTGGTAGTTTTTAACAAACAAAAACATGGTATTCTGCAACATAGAGACCATTTTACTTTCCCTCAATTCTCCATACAAAACACTGATTGAATAAGATTATTATCCAAGGTGTTTCTTGAGAGCAGCTTGGAATTATTTTTCCCACTACTGTGCCTTTGTTCCGTCAGTCCAAATGATGGGCCTTCTCCCCAGCTTAGCCTTCTCTAATCTTCCAAGCCTAACTACATGGTCTTTTCCAAGGGGTCTTCTTGACATCCCAGTCAGACATGATTTCTGTCTTTAAGTTTTACTCACTCTTTTTTTTTTTTTAATATTTATTTATTTATTTTTGAGAGAGAGACAGAGTGTGAGCAAGGGAGGGGCAGAGACAGAGGGAGACACAGAATCAGAAGCAGGCTCCAGGCTCCGAGCTGTCAGCCCAGAGCCTGACGCAGAGCTTGAACCCACAGACTGCCAGATCATGACATGAGCGGAAGTCGAATGCTTAACCGACTGAACCACCCAAGTGCCCCTTTACTCGTTCTTGCTCATCATAAAATTTGCTTGTCCTTGATGCCTGCCTTACAGTTATTTGCATAACTTTATTATCTCCCCTCGTAAAGTGCAGATTCTGTTCACAAGAAACAACACATAGCAAATGAAAGCAATGACAAAAGACTGCATGTTCCAACGTAATGAAGAAATTGTACATGAGTTGTGACATAGACAATGCTGTTACAGCATCAGATATCTTCAGGAACTTTGGGGAAGTGCTGGATATCATTCGATTCACAGTGAATTTCTTCTTTTTATTGCTAATGAAAAATAGTGCTATTATTTCTGTATTCCAGATTCAGGGAGCCCGAAAACAAATTTACGTGTGCCATTCTTTAAAACTGTCACAAAGCTGCTACATCAGTTTGAGAATAGAACATGTCGATACATTCAAAAGTTTTTATCCACGAAATTTTGTAACATACCCAGAGAGTTCCAGACAGCTAAATTCCATCTGTTGTCTTATTTTCCTTCTCATAGCTTTTTAGGCAGATTGGTTTATTTTTTATTAAAATTTTAGTAATCTTCTTATACTCCTGGGAACATAAGTAATTTTAGACTTCTTTTAGATGGTTTCATTTTTCCTTCTTCAGAAAACCCTAGTCAAGTATATCATTTCCCTATGATATTATTCTTGCTCCATTTCTTTTTTTTTTTTTTTTAATTTGTTGCTTTCTGGGCATAAATGAACTTCACTGTTAACAACTGAGTGTTTGTCTGTAATACTAATAAATAGTTGCAAAGTATTCTGTATGCCATATTGTAATAAGTGCCCAAATGCTACTAGTATTACGTAGATATGAATTCTGCCAGTTGACCCAATCAAATGGTAGTTTGTCTTTCCTTTATTATTATATATGCTTCATAGTTTAAGACACCTGGATGCCTGGGCCAGTTTTATCCTTCCAACCCACAGCTGTTATGCTTTCTTGTGGGATTCACAGACAGTGGGAAAACATGCATTTTTCTTAATACTTTCAATCTCAGTCCCTCACTCTTGCTCTCCCCTCACCCTGTGCTCTTTGTGTCTTAAATTATTAGCATTTATTTAAAGAATGTGAGTCTCGTCTCCTTTCCACTAACTACATATGCTTTTAAAGTGTTGATGAACACATAGTATTGGGGGTAGCAGACCCTTCCATTTGGACATAGGGTGTCGGGGGAGTGGGACATGACTGGAGACAAAGTTTTGGTTTGAGTCCCGCAGGACCTGGTGTGCCATGCCAGTCTCATTGGATTTTGTCCTGCAAGTAAAGTGGAGGCCATTAGTATCACTGTAGCAGAGCAGAAAATAGTCTTAGGGGAGAGATGATGGGGTAAGTGTGGAGACAGAGAGATCAGCTATAATGTTATTATAATCATCTAGGTCAGTGTTTCTCACCACAGAAGAAAATGTGTTTGACATCGTGACTTGGGAAGAAACAATGTGTCCTTTGTGTGGTGCATTCAGTGTTCTGTATCTTATTCTACCATAATCTCATTGAAAAATGCTAGCCTGGACAATCTAAGTTAATTTCGGAACCCGCTAATTGTACATAACCTGAAACTTGAAAATCCCTTATTTAGATGAATGATAATGAAGGCCTAAATGAAGGTAATGGCATCAAATGGAGAGAAGATGCAACCGGGAATAATTAAGAAAACAGAAGCAAGATAACTTGGTGACTTACTGGAATCAGGCACATGGAAGAACCAAGAAGGACTGAAGTTACCTTGTTGGGAGAGTGGGTAGACAATGGTACTCCAAATTGAGATTTTGTTAGGATAAAAAAAAAGCAGTTTCAGGGTAAAAAAAGTTAAGTTCAGTTTTGAATACACTCGATTTGTGATTTCTGTGGGAAAATTACAGTTAGGGAAAGGTGTAAGGATTAGAGATATAGTTTAGGAATCAGCATGTGGGTGACAATTAAAGCAGTGGGAGGGATTGAAATAATTGAGATTTTGCAGATCATGAGAAGAGAAAACACTGAGAGTGAATTGTGGATAAAATCAGCATTGAAATGGGAGGCCACGGAAGAGGATGCGGTGAAGGAAATTGAGAATTAATAATCACAGGGCCGGGGCGCCTGGGTGGCTCAGTTGGTTGAACGTCCGACTTCGGCTCAGGTCATGATCTCACAGCTCATGGGTTCGAGCCCTGCGTCGGGCTCTGTGCTGATGGCTCAGAGCCTGGAGCCTGCTTCGGATTCTGTGTCTCCCTCTCTCTCTGCCCCTAACCCACTCGCATTCTGTCTCTGTCTCTCTCAAAAAATAAATAAACATTGAAAAAAAATCTTTTTAAATAATAATAGTCACAGGGCCAACGAGGAAGTGAAGAGATAGTATCACTTTAGGAAAAAGAGCAGTCCACTGTATCACATACTGCACACATAGCAGGTAAAGTCTTGTGAATTCCTCACCTAGGAGGCCGTGGGCAACCATTGTCAGTACGCTCAGTAGAGTGGTAGGATCAGACGAATGACTGCAGTGGCTTGAAGACATGAGAAGTTAGAAGGTATTACAGACAAATCTCAAAGGTCAGCATTAAGTTGGAAGGAATACAGATGGTAGTAGGTAGACTGGGTCTCAGTTAAGCCAAGAATACCCTATTCAACTTTGTGTCCTGTGTACAGAGGACACAGTAGGTGTCTAGACCCTACTATAGATGCCATAGAGCCAGAATAAACATAAATGCATATTGGGAAAATGAGAAGAGCTACATGTGGACTGTATGTGTAACTGGTACTATGGTTTTCTTTGTGTCTTCCCACTGTCCTTTTGGCAGTGTCTTTGCTTTCCAAAATCCGGATCCTGGAGGAACTAGCTGGATTGACTTGGTAAACACTATTATCTCCCTCGGAACGAGCCTGCCAGCCAGTTTGCCTCTCCAGCCTTGGCTCAGTATTACGGATGGCTTAATTTACCCTTAGTCCTGTGGGTAGCCGGGATTTGTGTAGAAGCCAGTAAAATGTATTTTACTTGCCCTGTAAAATATATCTTTTACATAGTTTGCCACAACGCACCAAATTTGATTTGGACAGTACTTAAAGCATTTCACTTGAACATTTTCCACTTAATTAACAGAACACTTACAGTTTGATCTCCTGACGAAATAATTATAACTGGGCTGTATACCACATACCCCTTTCTTTTCTTTGCGGTGGTGTTTCGCTATGAGTGTGTGTGTGTGTGTGTGTGTGTGTGTGTGCGCGCGCATATTTATACGGAAAGAATTAAACAAGTTGATAGGCAACCGTGGGTCAGTTCTTAGGAGTCTACATTCGATATAAATACAGTTATCACTAGGTGTTTAAGCAGTGGGTTATGTAAGGACCTGGGTTCTCATTGCTGTATGCCCTCCATTTCATTTCCCTGTATTGTGCTATTTCAGGAGAATTTTTATGTGGTTAGGAAAAGACAGTGGTGCGCATAAATCTTTGAGACTGCTTACAGCCCTGGTTATCTATTTTGAAGTAATTACCACTTCTCTAAAGCTTCTGTCTTGAAGTCATTTTTATGAAATAAAATTAATTCATCACCTATTCTACTTCTGACCGTTATCATGGAAGTTTAAAAATTCATTCTTGGAAAATTCTTATTGCCCAAGTAAGTTTATTTGAGGAAATGAAGAATCATCTAAAACGCAATTATTTCTTTTTAAAGGACTTTGCAACTGCTGTCCTTTAATGTTCTATTTTCACTTCTACAGCTTAGCTACACTTGGCGCACTTGCGTTCTAATGTGAAGTACCAGCATTAAGTAAGAACGTCTTGTATAGTCCGACTACGTAGAGCAGCCAGAACGTCTTGTATAGTCCGACTACATAGAGCAGCCAGAGATAAGAGAGAAAATGCAGCACTGATCACAACAGAGTGATGATGAGAGGGCAGGCATGGCAAAAGAGCAGCGGCAGAGAGTGAAGTCATTTCTAAGAGTGTCGCAGATGAATAAACAAATAAATGATTGAGGCTGGAGTGGGGCTGGGAAGTTTAGAAGCTAAAGAACGCAAAGCCGAAGCTGGTGTTTCCTCCACGGTAGGCTTCGTATAACAGCCACTGTGGGAAAATGTTTGCAAGGCCAGGGACATGGGTGCTTCCAGCATCACAAGCCGTGCTTTATGTGGGGGTGAAAAAGTTGAAATTAAGAAAGGAAGGAAGGGGAAATCGGGGCCCGATTGAGCATAATCATGTGTTTAGTAATGCAGACACATTATTAAATCCAGCAGAGAAATGGCTCCTTTGCTATTGATTCCCTTCAGTTGTACTTTGGGTGCCAAATAGCATTTCTAAGGTGGCTTAAGTGATTTTTGAATGTTTCGTCTTTTTAAATGTCTTATGTTTCTTTTTTGCATTTCAGCTATGAGGATGGCCAAGTCGGAGATGCAAATATTAACACGCAAGAAGGAGGCATTCACAAAGAGATCCTTCGAGTAATTGGTAATCAAACCGCTACTGGGTAAAGGACCACCATTTAATTAACGTGATTTGAAAGCCTTCCTCGGGTTCAAAGCTGGATTTTGAACTGAAGAAGATGATAAAATAATTTATTGTTATTATAAACAAAAGTAACCCTTTGAATACTGATTTTTTTCTTAGTATTTCTAAGTATCTCATTAAACATACCTAAAATGGTATACAATTTATCAATTGTAGGGTTATGGAATCTAGTAATAAAATTACAACAGCACTTAAACTTAAGTTTGGGTTGCTCACACAATAAACAGATTGAAAAAACAGTTTTGTGCTGATATTTTTATATTAAACTCTTTAATTGGAAATTTGGTATTATATACCGACATTTTAGGTTACCAAAATAGAACTGAGAACATTTTATAATGACGTCTAAATCTATACAATACTTTGCAATAAGTATGTTTGCACATTCCGATGTGCTATTTAATTAGTGTTATGAACATTCAAATGTTTGGGGAGGGGATATTTCCTATTCTCCTGTTACTTTTTTCTTAAACAAAAACAATTAGGTCTTAGATGCAGTGCTTTGCCCAAGAGTATGTAATGTACATATCTATAGATTCATGCATCAAAATGTGTGTGATGGTGCATATATGTGTGTGTATACACATATATGTGTATTGGCAACAGTGATGGCATGGCTCCATGATTCCATTCCCATTTAATGAAAAGAAAATAATATTCAGTAAGCAGGAAATCTGGACATAAACCAAGATATGAGTCAAATTTATCACCATTCATTCACTGAAAATATTTACAAACAATTTTTCTATTTGTTTAAATAATTTTTCCTTCAGTTAAGATTCAACTTTTATAACGTTCTCTAACGATTATAATTTGGGGAACACAGGTGCCCCAGGTGGACTAAATCTATATTCAAATGATTATATGTTTAAAAGAAGGGCCTCAGAATTTAAACAAACAGTATATATTTTTTATTTACTACAATGGAACATTTTTACAATTTATTTATACCACACCAGCATTTTTATATTTTTTCATCTAATACCTCTGCTTATGTTTTTTCGTATTGAGAAAGAAGACAAACTTTGAAGTTTCTTTTATATTAAAAGAACACAAATAGATTTATAGAGAATAATAGCACCAGCTCTCAGCATTTTCCTTTCAAGAGTCATGTGCTCATCAAAATCATTTCTATTTCTTTGGGTCCTGAAGTTATTCTTGCTCATTATAAGTTTTAATTGACAGTGTTTTATTTCCTACGTGATATCTTTGGAAAAAGGCCATTCATGAGAGCAGTTTAATTAACAAGTCTGCCACTCTATTCATACCCTGAATCAAGGCTCATATCTGATTCTAATTTATTTAGAAAGAAAAAAAAAGTAAAAATGTATAGTCATTTGCAAGTATAATGTTATAACTTCTGTGTTTATTTCCTTTGGCATACAAGGTGAGCAAAAAGGTCACACGCATCGCTAAGGGTTGCTATTTAAGTATTTACCTATTGTTTGTTTCCTTATATTGTAAATAATTGATAATGCCACTTATTTCTGCAAAAATAGACTTGAAGCGGTTGAGATATTAATCATTGTGATAGGATCCACTTAAAACATTGATCCATTCCGACTTGGGCCTCCAAACTCAAAGCCAGACTGAGGCATAGTAGGGCATAGATCTAGCATGTCACTTAGTGCTCTGTGACCAGATATTTGAAGACTTTCCATGGGACAAGTGGACGACTTGCTTCTTTCTGCCAAGACTCCCCAAGTCTCCCAAATCCCTTTGACTGCGTTTTAAAAACATTTTTAAGCGTCAAAATTACTATTTTCAAATTCATTTTGTGGCACGTTCTATATATAATATAGTTGTGAAGACGTACTGGCAGGATTTGGAAGTCGAGGTCTTGGAACCCCGCCTGTGTGGCCACTGGCAGCACTGAGGCAACTCCAAAAACGCCCTGTAGCGCCCCCCACCAAGCATAGTTTTCGAACCACGGACCTAATCCATTAAGGTTTTACTTAACAGTTGAGTGATCTACGAGGAGTGTAGTATCAGAATCTGAACTGGAATGGGTGGCTTGGAGGACTCAGGGGAGAGTATTTTAGGGAGGAAAAACTGGAAGAATGCAAACCTCTACCACCAGTTTAAGAATATAACTTGGATGTAAATTTTTTAAAAAATGAAAAGAAAACAATAAAAGTAGATTCACCTCTTAGAGCAGGGGAAGCAGTTGATAGTTTTAATGCCCACTAACTATTACAGACAATGGACATCTGTTATGATAATAAGATGTCTCCAAATAGTAACTAATTGAATGCTATTGCAGTGCAAAATGACAGATTTTAAGTTTGTTTTGAAAAATTAAGTGTCAGAATCTCTGTAAGCAAATATTCGAAGTATGAGAGCCAATCTTTTAATTGAACGTTTTTGATATTGGGGTTACTATAGTATACTGATACTTACCTTTATTTTTAAATAATCCAATTTCAGCATTAATTAATAATATTCATTAATATTCATCAATAAATGAATCATGCTTCCAAGTAGGTCCGTAAGATTTAGAAGTTTAAACATTATCATGCCTTGATTCAGTCACCCCATTAAGATATTACCCATTGACATATTTGATGATTCCAAACATGTGATATTGTATTGTATTTATATAATATTTGAAGTCTGTTCACTGATGCTTTGTAACAGTTGTATTAATTGTGTAGTCATTACTACTTAGCATTAACCCACTGAGCAAAGGTAATCATTTATTTTCATTCTTGAAGTAGGGAAAGAAGAACCTTAATTTATTAGTTCTGCTTTTTCCTACATTACTGATTTTTGTAAACATTTCACTATGAGTGATTTGTCCTTTTCATTGTCCACTGTATTGGAAAAAAAAAAGAAAATGAGTGAACATTTGAGAAGAGAAAAAAGTAATAATATACTTAAAACCTAGTGCTATAGAATACATTATGGTAAGGTACCTTGGGTGCCTTAGATTGCATTATGTTGAAATGATTTTTATTTTTATTTTCTCTTCAGCAAATCTCAGTCAAATGTTGGATTTGAAGGTGGTTTTTAAATTTAAAATTTAAATGAGTGCCACCTCCTCAAACTTAGTATCATTAATGTGGTGTAAGAAACCAACCCAAAAACCATTGCTAATGTTCTGAATATTTTTCATCAAAAAATTTAAGAGCTTAAAAAAGAGATCTCTCAGTTATTCTCCACTTTGCGAAAAGAAGGGAAACTTTTAATACGCAATATCAATTTTTAGTATCATTGAAAGAATTCTAGCACTAATAACTTGCCAGAGGGCATGGTGTCAAAGAAGGTTATAAGGAAAAATCATCATCTTTGTAAATGTCTGGATGCCTTTCATCAGATAGTAATTTAATATGTCACGAAGGGCCGCTCAACCTTGGACTGTCTACCACTTAAATATGTGGATTTCATAGTAGCACTTGAAGCACATTTAAAAAATACTAGGATGTTATTCGATTGTTCCGCTGAATTCTTCATTCTAACACTACCTCAAGACAATTGACAGACCGTTTGTTAAGGTAAACTGGGTTTCCCGTATAAGGAACACATAAAATTTTGCAAATGGAAGTTATCAAGTAATTCAACAGTCAAGACTGTGCTGGACATAGATATTGTCAGTGACCTCTTGACAGTGCTGTAATACGGATATTTCAGTCACTGGTGATGAGCGACATAGCTAACTAACACCCAGTGAGTTATGTGAAGGGGTTTCAAGTTGCAAAATCTGAATATAAGTAGTCCCCTTTAAGATTGGTTTTCTCCACGGGCCAATTTTATGTCCATTCACCTAAGCCACAAACAATTGCCCACTTACAGTTAAAGGATTAAAATACTCAACTGCTTTGCCAGAGTGGCAGACTGAATATTCAATTATTTTGGCATTGAATGCCTGCTAAATTTTTGTCAGGTTAAATATAAATTTGATGTATATTATTGTCCAGTCAATTTTTCCTGGAGATTTTGTATACACTATGATATATTAGGATAAGTTTTTGTAGGTTGAAAGAATTTCAAGTAGTTTTTAGACAAAACATATCCATGAGTGTGAAAAAGCTGTGTTGAAGAATAGATTACATTACACATTTACCAGCAAGTCAGTAAAAAAATAGTGCTTATTTACATAGTCAACATAATTTAATGTTCTAAAAATATTTTCTTCAATCTGCCCAATATTTAATGTATCATTTGAGATTTTTAAAAATGCAGCCACTCCTTTATGTAAACATTAAGATATGCCTATGTTTCTTTAACTATCCAGCCTTTCTTGACTTCTGTGCACAAAATAGTATTGCAACCTGCTATTTAGCCTTTGGTGCCTTAGAGTTATTATAAATATTTAACAATATGTACATAATGTAAATACTGCCAAGAGATCACTAAGGCCAAATATTTTCTCTATTCACTTTTTATTGCACTTGCTTTCTATTGCTACTTAAGCCTCTTTTATCCAGCTTTGTAATAGTTCTAACATTGTAGCCAATGTAAATGTTTACTTTCAATAAATCTGAATTTGTTCAACAAGTACGGTATATGTGGGCACTATTTTGAAAACTCGGTGAGACCTTAGCTACTCCTCACGATGAATCTTGCTTCTGGGGACTAGATATTTGAAGTTCTCAACAAACTCTAAAAATGATGTTGCCCTTTTCACTTGTAAAGTACTTCTAAAATAGGAGGGAATAAAAGAAAAAACCCATCTTGTCAGCATTGCCCCAGATAGTCGTGATAGATTTAATTGGTCATGTTAATTTCAAATTCTGTCAAGAAACAGAGGATTGAAACAAAAGAGTTTTATACGTTTTGTATATATGCTTTGTAAACACCTCAGCATACTGTCAAAAGGAGCACTTCACGTGAACTATCTTGAATTTTCTAACCTGACTTGATTAGTAGTTGGAAAATGATTTTTAAACCACTACTTTTTGTAACATACATCTCATTAACTGAGTAAGACCTTAGCCCATAAACAAATTTGGTTTTCTAAACACATTAATAGTAAATATGAGGAACTAAGTTTATATTCTCATAAGAGATAAAGTAATTTTTTTTACTCCTGTTACATTTATAGCTGAGAAACCATAGATAGCAAACTTCTGTTTATGTCAGTTACTCTAGAAATACTTGTTAAGAGTCTGTGATGCATATTCACAGTCACGATATTCTCTTATATATATATATATATATTTTTTTAACTTATTTATTTTTGAGGGACAGAGACAGCGTGAGTGGGGGAGGGGTAGAGAGAGAGGGAGACACAGAATCTGAACGAGGCTTCATGCTCCAAGCTGTCAGCACAGAGCCCGACCGCGGGGCTTGAACTCATGGACCATGAGATCATGACCTGAGCCGAAGTCAGACACTCAACTGACTGAGCCACCCAGGCGCCCCCACAGTCACAATATTCTTACAAGAAATAGCGTTAGAATTTGTGTTGGCCTTAAGGAGCCTTCAGTCTGTTTGTGAAAAGCAAAAACATGTTTGGAAATAATTCACGAATCACATAAAAACAACACTATTGAATGGAAAAGACCAAAATGCAAACACCGCTTAGAAGAACAGATGAACCACATCATAGCTACGGGGGAACCACCATGGGAGACCCATGGTGTTAGCTGGCCCCTCAGTATCCCATTGGCCTTCCCCAACCCGAAGCCAAGGCTTTCAAAACAAAAAGGAGAGGAACACTGGCACATGATGAGAAGTTGGCTTACAGATGCAAGGGTCTTGAGTGAACCTACAAAAACTCCCAAATAACTTGAATCCATTCAATTAAAAACTGCAATGCAAGTGACGTTTTGAATCCTTTCATTAGTGTTAACGAGTAGTGTGTTACTAATTTCTGTTTACTTATTCACCGGATACTCTTTGTAATCCTTTTGCAACAAAGTTATAATAATTTACTTGCATGTCTGTTTCTTCTTTGTTGTAATTAATACATGTATTAGAAAGCACTTCATTTTTTTAATTTTTAGCTTTCGATTCTTCACATTTTTGATAATCTCCTTGTGACTTCTCAGTCTTACTGACTTCTGGAGCTTCCATTCCCTCTGACACATACCTGCATTCCTCGTCACAGGAATATAGTTGGCAAGAGTGTATTTCTACATCCTAGGTTAACTTAAAGTCCCTTTAAGCCTGCTCTTTTGGAAAGTCAACGTTGAGGGTCCCTGAGGATTGTTGAGTATTTATTTGGCCTCTATTTCTGTTCCCAACCTCCAGGTCTCTCTTTTTAATTATTTCAGATAGTAGTGACTGCTAACTTGTATCTAAGAACACTGAAGATTTCAAAGCTATCAAACATACATAGTTTAAAAATCATGTATTCTTGAATTTCAGATAAGAGAAATTTTGATTACATAGGATTTGCTTTAGCACTTTATAATTTAGAAAGCACGTTCACGTAGATTGTCTTGTTTACCCTTCAGAGTAACTATGAAATGTGTTAGCAGATTTCTTTAACTCTTATAGATAAGAAATTAAATAGCCTATCAAATGGGTCACTAGGCTCCAAACCTAGGATCAGAGTTTCTGAGTCTTCCTCTCCGTGCTCTTTCTTTCTAATAAACCTTGTTTATTATTTCTGAGATCCCAGATCCGCAAAACAGAAAACAAGTGTAAGAATTTCAGTAGACCAGGGGGGGTGAGTCAGTGAAGATTTAGTTCTGATTGCCTTAAAGAACTCTACCAGGGAATCATTAAAACCATTCATCGGCTAGGTGTGATCTTATTCTGGAGAGCCTGGAGGGAAAGAAGTCTGCACTTGATGTAATTGCAAATGGAAAAATCATTGCCAGCTCTGGGTGAATGACATCATGGAAACGGGGTTTTGGAAGTATGCTGGCAGCCATGTTCGGAAGGATCTCTAAGAAAGGCAGAAAGCAAGAAGCTTTAAATTCGTTTTAGTAATTCTCACAGGTACAAGGGCCTGAGAGGAGGAACTGAGAGAAAGAATGGATAGACAAGACATAAGACTTAGGAAAAAACAGTAAATTGGTAAACAAGAGGTTCAGTTTCCATGTTAGCATACCTTATAACTTGAGAATCATTTTCCTCTGAATTTTTTATTGGAGATACCAAGATTCTCCTACTCCTTTTAGTATTGGGGAAAGAGAGAAGAGCTAACTCAAGAGCGTCTCTCTATATCAAGTCTGTAAACACATATCCTGCATGTGAAGAAGGGTGTGTGTGTGTGAGGGGGGAGGATGTTCTGATCCACAGGGGGGCGTGTTTGTGAATGCACTTCACCCTTCACCCTTCACCTATGAAACCTATAAATACTGAGATTTGTAAGTAGTTGCAGTAGGTTAATAAATCCCATATCTGGTTTGGTATGATATGTCATTTCCTGGATCCATTGAATTGTGTGCATGTTGTCAAATTGCGTGTGTGTGTGTGTGTGTGTGTGTGTGTGTACAAAGCACTATATCCTAGGAAATACTTAAGATTCACTGCCCAAGATGATGGTACCTTCCTCTACATGCTCCGCTTGGAAGACACTGTCCACCGTGAATGGCTCCAACTCCCACCTGCAATGATGATTCCTAAGCTGCAGCTCTTGGTCCTGTCTCTCTCCCGGGCTTCAAATTGGTAGGATCAAATGATGGTAAACAAACATCTCTTCCTCAGTGTTCCAGAGATAACTCACTGGTGTCCCCACCCCCCAGCCATTCTCCTCTCCTTTCAGACTTCTCTCAATGAACCAATGAATGGCCACCCCATCCACCTGTTTACTCAAGCCGGGAGACAAGTCGTTTCCTGTTACCCTCCCTTTCACTCAATCCCCACCAATTAATAGCGAAGCCATTTAATTTCTCTTTGTAAGTGTCTTGAGTGCGTTCAAGTATCCTGATGTCTCCTGTGACTTCCTTTGTTCACTTTTACGTGGGTTATATCAGTAACTTCCAGTGGCTCTCCTTCACTGAATCTGGTGCTTCTACCCAGAACAGATATCCAGCCAGCACATATGAGTACAGCCTTATGATTGCTAGGATACTGAATACCTCTCTATGTTAGTAAATAGACACTGACTCCAGTGGCACATCTCTGGAGAAAGCAACTAAAGGGTTAACTCGGGAAACATCAGACCTTCCTGCCCTTAGATCCCCGCTAAATAGGCTACTAGATACTTTTAATATCACAACTGGCTTCAGCCCCTTTCCAAAGGCTCTAGTTAAAGTGATCTTTCTAATTTTTTTAATGTTTATTTGTTTTTGAGAGAGACAGAGACAAAATGCAAGCGGGTTAGGGGCAGAGAGAGAGGGAGACAGAATCCGAAGCAGGCTCCAGGCTCTGAGCCGTCAGCACAGAGCCCGACGTGGGGCTTGATCTCACGAACTGCGAGATCATGACCTGAGCCGAAGTCTGATGCTCAACGGACTGAGCCACCCAAAGTGCCCCTAAAGTGACTTTCTAAAATGCACACTTGATTTTGTAAGCCTTTTACTTAAAATCTTTCAACGTCTCCTAACATATCTCTCAAAATAAAACTTCTGGCCCCTTCTCTTTATTCCCTCTCCAGCCTCATTTTTCACCACCACCCCTGCGATGTTTATACTCAGCACTGGAGCCACACTGAATTATACGCAGTCCAGAGAACAGCGCATTGCTACTCACTTCCTCTCACATGCTTTCTCTTTGCCCAAGACAGCCCCACTCCCCATTTACAATTTTTACCCTCTTAGCTTTAATCTCTTCTCATTTCTTTCAACACCTTCCCTCTTACTCCCAGACTGGACCAGATGATTCTTCTAAATCTCCGAGTATCTGACCAGAGCTCATCTATCTCACTTAGCACACAATGAAAAGGTTTATTGACTGCCTGCTTCTTTCTTCCCCCTAGTCACCCCTCTTCTTTGCTACCAGGCACAGATTATTTTCGGTGCCTTAGTATGTACATAAAAACTAACTTGCAAATGTCTATCTGATGAAGATCGTCTTCAAATACAGTGACCTTAAAGCCAAAAATCTTTAGAATATGTCTTATAGTTGGCACATAATATATTCATAAGTCTAAACAGCTACTCAGCAGGAGGAATCTAACAAGCCACATCACCATCACCATAATCGTTATCATCGTCATCATGGGCGCCAGCTCCAACTCCATCAGCTGAAGAAAATCTAGAAACTCCTGGATGTTGCTAACATCTACTCTCTCTTGTCACCCTTGACAAGACCCTTGGACCAAGCAATACCTGGATTGGAAGGTCATTTAGAGGCCCCAGAATGAAACAGAAGACCGGATACTTGCAGATTTATAATTTAATGTCAGTAATTTGCCTAATCAAAGGATCATTGCTTTGCTAAATAATTACCTTAAATAATGAGCTTCTTTAGCATATTTAAGAGTTCATTTACAGGTCATTAACTACTTGACATACATGGAAGAGAGATACTTTAAGCTAAAGTACTAATCCTCATTACCAATAAAAATAAATCAGTGATGGAATTAAGTACATCTATAATTATAAGGCAATGGTGAAATAAGGTTCCTTCTAAAGGAATTGCTTGCTTCTAACATGGTATAAATTGTAATGAACCTGAATTTTATTATACTTACTACTTTGTGACATCTAACTAAATTTTTGCAGCGGTGTAATTGGGAACATTTCTATTCTTTATGTGTTTCTGGGTTAACTTCTGGGATACGTATTTCTTAATAGTTGTAGGCTTATAGCATAATCAATATTCTAGTGCTGAGCTCCAGCAGCCGTAAAGCAGTGTAGCTTTCTGCAATTTATTATTATTTGGAATCTTTTCCCCTGAGTATATGCCTATTGCAAATCTATCCATAATTCAAGGCCAAACTCATGTACCCTCAAGTACATGAATACTTTCTGGATCACCCAGCCATACATGATGTCTCCCTGCTCCAAATTCCTGCAATGCTTTATTGTTTTCTTGGAGCACTGACATAGTTAACACTGTTTCTGGTGCTTTTTGTGTAAAAAAACCCTGCATTCCTGAACATCATACTCTACCTACCACCACCATTAGTCCCTCTTTGCTAATGTTAGGTTAATTTCCTAACTTTAATCTAGTAAACATTCAGTGTTTAATTTTATAAAGCCTTGTAATTAAATAGCATTTTAAAATTTCTGCTAGCATTATTGAAGAAAGTGACAAAGAGGGAGGCCCATCACTTTGGACGGAAGGTGACCGCAGTCCCTCCCCATTTCTATCAGACCTTTGCCACTTCTGCTACCTAACCGGGATGATTTGGGAGAGGGAACAGCACAGTGTTACCATTTAGCTATGTAATATAACAATGAACAATATTGATCCACCACTTTCCATTCTCCTTATAAGAGTTTCCTTAATTTGTAGAGGGTGAAAGGGACTGGTCACACGTTGCTCATGAGGCAAGATATCAAGCTACATACAGACATTCAAAAATCATCAGACACATGCATGATTTGCTTTTTAGTAAACAAGTTTATTTATTTATTTATTTATTTATTTATTTATTTTAAAGTTTTTTTTTTTCAACGTTTATTTATTTTTGGGACAGAGAGAGACAGAGCATGAACGGGGGAGGGACAGAGAGAGAGGGAGACACAGAATCGGAAACAGGCTCCAGGCTCTGAGCCATCAGCCCAGAGCCTGACGCGGGGCTCGAACTCACGGACCGTGAGATCGTGACCTGGCTGAAGTCGGACGCTTAACCGACTGCGCCACCCAGGCGCCCCTAGTAAACAAGTTTTTAAAAAGTATGTAAGCAGATAGTAAATTTCATAAACAGTGATTTTTGTTTTCTACTATTGTGTGAGTGACATCTGTTTCCAGAGATCAAGAATGCTAGTTCAGCTTGCATAATTCTAAGAATGAGGGTTTGGAACGGTGCACCAGCACATTTTCCCATTTTCCCATTGAGATAGCAGTGCCGATGGCTCACTGACTACCTTATTTCTGTCCAAGGCACCTCCATTCCCGAAGTGACCACGTCGAAAACAATTTCCCTTGCCCACTACATCCACTCAGTCTCCAAGAACTGTCAAATCTCCATCCAAAATATCTCTGCTCCCCTGGAATGCAACAATATTCGTCAGTTCTAATACTTTATCTATTCAAAACGTGTATTTTTTAGCCCAGTGTGGACTCCAGTTTCTGTGACACATGTTCTCCAGATGCTTGTTTTTATCTTCAAGAGGTGGTTCCTGCCTTAAGAGTCCACAATCACTAAGAGAGTACAGATTGGGGCAGTTACAATTCAGGATGCTGCACGATGTGACAGGTGGGGACATGGAAGGAGACGTCTCATCGACTCATAGACCTCCTCGTCAAGGTCCTGTCCTGCCCTTGCCCTGCCCTATCCAGATGTTGTAGTTTCTCATTACTGCATGGACCACACATTCTAACACAGCATCCAAGCTCTGAAGAAACGGAACAGTTTTCCACCTGGACATATGTATCACTTCAGATGACTTTTATTTCCAATCAAACCAGGATCCCCATTAATCCCTGAATCCAGCACACCTTGGACTTTGTTAATTCTATGTCTTTCCTCACCCCCATTTCCCTGTGACTCAAATCATTCTACCCGTTACAACCATCCCATCAGTTGGTTTTAATCTCCAAAAATCTCAAAGGAGGGGTACCTGGGTGGCTCAGTTGGTTAAGCATCCAACTCTTGGTTTAGGCTCAGGTCATCATCTCATGGTTTGTGGGTTCGAGCCCCCAGTTGGACTCTGCACCGTCAGTGCTTGGAATTCTCTCTGCCCCTCCTCTTTCAAAGTAAATAAGCAAACTTTAAAAAAAATCTCAAAGGAAATCCTACCTCTTCTCTGAAGCCTGTCTCCAGATGCAATGAATCTTTTTTCTTCTAAATAACGTTACAGCCATTAGTTTGAACATTTCTTGTCATATTCTGCTATAGTTAAGAGCAACAGCCTTGCCTCATTTCTGCCACTGGACTGGAAGCTCCTCCAGATTAAAACACACACACACACACACACACACACACACACACACACCCTGTTTATTTTTTTGGCATCCTCCAAGACCTGAATAAGTTAGCAAATATTTTTGAATGAGTAACAACATACAATTTGAAGATTCTGTGGCAGAGCAGTATTGTTGTATGCTAAGGGCACTTCCTTAACTAGTTTCTGCCCATCCATCCCAATAGCACCAAACCACAAACTGGGGATAAATTAGTATGTCTAAATCTCGTTTTACAAATTCAGTACAACAAGATGCTATTTGTGCCCCTAGCAACTAGAAATCCCCTCTAGGAAAAAGGAAAATAGTTAAACCTCAACTTGGGATCCTGGTTCTCTGTTTCCTATTCTGTCTTGAAAATACAGCTATCTTGATATCTTCCTCACCACCTGTTTTTTTGCGTCAAAGCCTGTCCAGGCGGGGTCAGGATTAGTGTGGTTGTTGGCTAGAGAAATGAAACAAAAAGGGAGGGTAAACCCGTAAGACTCTCCTTTCCCTCTGAACTGTAGCCCCCAGGCTCTGCTGTCTCTCCTCTCATTCTCTGTAGGGATAAACTTACTGTTTTGGCTTCATTTATGAAATTCCCAGGAGACACACAGAGTGAAATTTCCTTTGCCATATTAGATGAAGATACTTGATTCCTTTGATTATCCTTGGGACTACTTTTTTTTTTCCTATGGGCAAAAAAGAAAGAGGCTTGGGAAGGGATCCCAAATAAGCTAAAGTCCTCTTTCCCAGTTGGGAGAGTCCTCAGAGAATCTGGGAAGATTAGCCATGCGTTTTCCTCTGTTGATGTGGGTTGAGGAGTTGGGCACCAGGAGGGAAGGTAGGAAGCTGCCTTTCATTCCTTCCATAGCCAACAGAGCAAAGGAGTCCAGGTCCAAAGCAGCAGGGAAAGTGGGGTAACAATCTTGGAGCCCTCTGATCCCAAGACGAGTCTCAAGAGAAATTGATTTCTCAGCCCCCTAGCTAGAGGCCTCATGTTAACCCTGACTCTTATTTCCCGTGCTACTTTTTAGAAACGATATTCAGCTTGTTTAAATGCCCACTAACTTAGTTGGGTTTTGCTTGTAGCAATGCTACCATCACCTCTTTCAAGTCGTCTAGCTATTCAGGTGGATATATATATATATATCTATATATATCATTTATAAATATTATAAATATATATTATATGTTACAAATATATTATTATAAACATTATATATTATAATTATATTGTAAATATAAATATATGTTATATATAATATCTATCTGCTGTTTTTCATTTTATTTATCTATGCAAGTGCTTTCCTCAGCCTGACTGCAGCTGAGCTTTTACCCACACCTCCACAAGCGTCCTCCAAGCCATGTGTGCTGACATATTTTCAGAAACGTCAGTCTGGAAGGCGAGAAGGTGAAAGGCTGGCCCACACTGGGTTGTGACACTGCTGACAAGCTGTCATCCTCTTGGGGCTTGCAGACAAACGGTGAGCGAAGTGAGCACGATTTAGGAATCTAGGAAACCACCATTTTCCACATAACCACCAGCAGACCTCACAACAGCAGAGAGATCAAAGTGAAGAGGTTTAAAAGCAGTGACAGGGACTGACATTTAATAAGATTGGCAAAGGCAAGAAGTTAAATATTAAGCCCAGGCTGTAAGATATCAATTGTTCTTCACACCAGAACTATCTAGTGTGTTTAATTGGACAAAAAAAAAAAAAAAAAAAAAAAAAAAAAGCCTGTAATTCCTTCATCAACCCTTTGTTCTCCCAGAAAGTGCAGAATGGGGTCCTGAGCACAGAATACATAGTGGAGACTCTAATTAATTAGACTTGTTCACCCTGGGATTTTTAGGCTCTGCATAATTTGACTGTTCCCATCAATCCAACCTTATCGCCCACTAGCTGTCCTTTCCCGGCACTCGGACCATGAGCCTGTCTGCTCTCAGGTCCCAAGTTTCCATCCTTGCTCAGAAGGCCCTGGGTACCAATCCCAATCTATCTATATCTGCAAGCCCAAGCTAAGCTCTGTCTCCTCCATGAACTCCTTCCACGCTGTGATCTGCATTGTTTAGAGATACATCGTGAGGTTGTTTTGGTTTTGGTTTTGATTTGGTTTGGTTAGTTCTGCCTAATATTCTGTAAAGACCCAAGAAGAAAGGAAATATCATGTATACTTTAGCTTTCTGCAAAGTTTAACATACAGTAGGTACTCAGTAAACAATTATTGAATATAATTGACCAAGATAATTGAGTGTTGCCAGAAAAGAATGAGATTTGAGGAAGACTGGATATGTAGCCAAGAAAAGTCCTGTATAGCATTACTTAGTCGTTCCTACTTTGTCTACCCAGCACCCATATGTCCTTCCGTCTAAAATTATCTCCCTGATCCAACTATTCATTCACACTGATGTCTCCTTATGTCTTCTGAGACTGAGGCCCTGATGTTATTCATTTCCCTCATTAGTTCTAGTCCAGTGCCTGCTACAGAGTAGGCACTCAGTATGCGTTCGTGAACGTGCCGACTTCCCAGGGCCTTTCACGAATTCATGAGTGAAAGCAGCAAGATCACATTTGGGCCTCTGAGCAACGCCTCTCACACCGATCAGGGAAGTCTGCCCTGTGATGAAAATACTCCAGTGGGCCTAGTAGAAACACATCCTTGGACCAAGGATTTGGGTGCGTGGGGGAAGGAGGAGGCAGGCCTTCTAAACAGGGGAACTGCATGAGGGCCACACGAGAGTGAAACAGAGTGAGTGTGCAGGGGAAGGGAATAGCTTTCCATTAATTTTATTCCCTTTTGGTGCTTGGAGCTGTGTCTTCTTTTGGCCTCCTCTCCTTTTACCTTGACTTTGCCTTTCTCATCTTTGTTTGCTTTCCTTATCTTCTCCACTCTCCCTCTTAAACTCCAATAATCCTGAAATGCAAACTGAGGGTAGACAGAGAGCCAAAGAATCAGGAGATACCCTAGATGGGTATCTACCCATCTAACCACCCTAGATGCTTACGTGGTACATAAGGTATAGATTTTCCCCAGCAAAATGAATCAGGGCTGAAAATAAGGCAATTTTCTAATAGGACATAAGCAACTTGGTGCATTTCAGTATTGAGTAGAACTAAAAAAAAAAAAAAAAAAGTAAGTAGCTAACTAGGCTTCAGGTTCTCTGCTGGACACTGGGTGGATACAAAGGAGGTCACCTTGAAGGGCTATACAGTCTGTGAGGTCTTGATCGATAAGAATGATAATGATGATTATTAACGCTACGTACAAGGCATTGTTCTCAATACTTACAATAAGCTTTGTGGTTGATCCCATTATTACCCCATTTTACATATTAGAACAATGAGGCAAAAGGGCATGGGGATTTGGCTAAGGTCACATATTCACTGAATGGTGGAACCAAGGCCATCCAACTTGACTTCACACTCTTACCTGCCCTGTGATTTTGTCTCCCTCTCTCTGATCAGCACAATGCGAAGCACAGAATCCACATGCCAAAGGGTTTGCTGAACTGAATCACTTTTATGCAGTGTTTATAAAAAGTTTTTATCCATGCCTTTTGAATTAATTTTGGCATTTATAATGGCCCAGAAAAAGACCTTGGCCAGTGAGAGGACCTCATAGGAATGAAAAGAACAGCTGCTAATATAAATGCTACTCACAACACTTAGAGAGTTTTGCCAACAAGTTCAGCAGAATCCTGGGAATGTCTGCTCTAGAAGGCCTTGAGATCAATTCCAGTGCCCTATCCTCTGCCCAGGCTGCCGACGGCAAATCGAATGCTACGTTCACAGAATGTTGAATGAGCATCTCCACGAGGGGCCACTGGAACAGGCTAGGTTCTGCAAAATGCAGCAGAATAAAACCCAGAAATTGTCATACCAACTCACATGGCCTGGGGTGCAGTGACTTTCATCATCCTTTGCACTATGAAGCTTTGGAATAATATCAGACTTAGGAGGTCCAAAGCAAAACATCACAGAAAACTCAATACGTATATAGGACTCATAGATACCTCTATGGGAAGTGGAGGCTATACTCTGTATTTGGTTATCAAGAGATTGAGCTGCCATCCAAAGTATTTTCTCACGGAGCAGTGTGTCAGAGTTGTGGAGGGAGCCATGAGATTATAAAGATTATTTATCTATATGATCTTTTATCCATCAATGAAGTCATCGAGGATGGATGTTGGCCACGTATTACATGCAATCCCTAGGCAAACAGTTGGGAATGCAGAGGTGAAATACAATGAAATGCTCCTATACTCATGAGGGCAGGAAAAAAATTGTTTAATTTGTTCATTGCTGTGCCAGTCCTAGGCGTTTTTGCCCTCAGATTCATTTTGCACCCTTCCACTGCTCGGCTGTGTGTCACAGTGGGAGCCAAACCTCCTAGATTTCTCATGCTCCTGTTTTGACTGGCTTCCAGACGGTCTTGACAATGGGAAGCACTAGCAGGAGACTGGGGAACAGAAGGGAGGAGACAGGAATTTCTCCTTCCATTTGTTTCCCTGGTGGCCTCTCTAGCAGAAGCTGTCTCTCCCCCGTGGCTCCAGCTAGCACCTGCAGGCCAGGCTGTGTGGTTCCAGTTTCTGAAAGGTGACCTCCACCCCCGGAATCTTGTAGGTCTCTCCCTCTTTTAGCCTCTCCAGTCCCAGGATGGTGCCTTCCTGGTATTATTAACTTCTGGACTGCGTCCCCTTGCCCTGTTTGGATTCGCATCTTCTCTACCACCCGAGTAACCAATACCCTGAATTAAATCTCTTCTGTTGTAAATACTCACAGTGCTTTCTATTTTAGACCCTGACTAACACAACTGCTATCTTCCCTGGGCTCAGAACAGAGCAGTACACGTATTTATTGGTCGATATTTGCTAAATGAACAAACTGATTAGTGGGGGGAGACGCACAAGTGTACAGATGTTTATAATATATACCGTAAGTATGATGAGATGGACATGCACAGGAACAGAAAAAGAAGTGCTTGGCATGTTTTGAGAGTCTAGGGAAACTGAGTTTTGAAGGAGGAGTTTTCAGGTGAACAACAGGTAAGGCACTTTCCAAGAGTCAGAATCTACAGGAAGAGAGATAAAGAGATAGTAAGGAGAAGGGATCTATGGAGTATTTCTTCAAGCGTGAGATGTGAAGTGACTGAGAATTATGGAAATCAAATTTAAAAATGATCAGCTCTAGACCACAAGAGACCTCATGTCCAAACTAAAGACTTTGGATTTATCCTGCAAAATCATTGAACAAGTTTCAAGCGAGGACATTACAAGAACACCCCCCAAAATTCGATATCCCTGATATGCCCATTTCAAAAACAAAGCAAACATTTCAGATTACTTAATTTTTACCTTTCTTTGTCCATTGTTTATTTTTGTCACAAAAAGCAACAGTTGCTGACATATTGTGTCTAGTTAAAGATGATTTTCAATGACAGTGGATGCTTCAGTGTGAAGATGCCTTCATGAATACTGATGAGTTAAGAACCTCAGGGTCTACGCTGCTCCATTAGAATAAACATCAACCATGCTTTGTTTTGTTTTTAACCACTGATGCATCACCTTACAATGTCAGAGGTGTGCCTCCTTACAGGCTGCCAGATGGCTGCCATGTGCCAGTTGCCTAAAAAACCCTACAAAAAATGTCATCTACATCGAGAATTATCCAAAAATGAGAAGAGAAAACTACAGAGTATCAGGATGCTGTGTTTTTACAACCGTATTGGTATGGACCCTTTGCTAAGTATGCTAACATATAGATACAGCCCCAAATGCTGGAAGCAACGCCTGAGCCATTACCTGTGCGCATGGAGGAGTAAGGAAGGGCAAGTCGTGATGGCTTGGACCTCCGAAGCCCATAGCTTCTGTGTACCACCAACTTTGAAAGGATTTTTACAATTATTTTCTTACTTCCTTGCTCCTCGAACTTTAGATACAATTGGCTTAAATGCCTAAGTCGATACCTTATGGGAATTCAAAACCTAACTGTAGATTGCTCATGGGAACAGGTCACCTTCGCCTCCTGGTTCCTGACAGGTGCTATTTCTGCATCGTCCGTGTTTAGAGTCAGAGATGGAGCTCAGCCGTTCCCTCACTTGCCACACACACATTGGGGCAGTACTGCCCTGCATCACCAATGATTTCTCCCTCAGCACTAACAAGTTGTCCGGTTCTGGGGCACATGGGTGGTTCAGTCGGTTAAGCGTCCGATTTTGGCTCAGGCCATGATCTCACAGTTCCTGAGTTCAAGCCCTGTGTTGGGCTCTGTGCTGACGGCTCAGAGCCTGGAGCCTGCTTCAGATTCTGTGTCTCCCTCTCTCTTTGCCCCTCCCCTGCTTGCACTCTGTCTCTCTCTCTCTCTATCTCAAAAATAAATAAGCATTAAGAAAAAAAATTGAAAACTAGTTGTTCAGTTCTTTCAGCTCTCTCCCCCTGGGGTTTTCTCACTGGCTCTTCACGGGCTACTCATGCCATTGTATTTCAGCTTCCTCACCAAGAAATTTGCATGATAAAATTTTCCAACTTCTTATATGATTGCCTTTTATTCTAGTTTATCCACCAACTGTCATCCTAACAGTAACAAGGAAGAAACTGCTTAAAGAAGTTAAGCCAGCGTAAGGGATCAACATAAGTGATCGTATCATTAAGGTTACTGCTGTGGTTTAAACATCATTAGGTCCTGGCTCCCTTGAGACTCTGATAAAAATGTTGGACTGCCATCTCCTTGTTGCCAGATGGGGGTTGAAATCTTGGTTCACCACTCAGCCTCTGTAGGTTTCTGACCAAGTGGATCCCTCCTTACGGTTGGGTCGAAATGAGAGTTATGGTTCCCCATGGGTCCCCATGGATGTCTACCAGGTCAGCAGGAGTAGGAGGGCCTTGTAACTTGCTCCCTACATGACCTCCATGAAAACCACAGAAGGAGGTTGCCCTCATTACCACCAGGCCGTGAGAAAACCACTGGGCCTTTACGGGTGTGGGCAAGGGTGGAGCCAGTTGTGGGGTTTTTTTGGTCGGTTGGTTGGTTGGTTTTGTGTGCGTGTTTTGTTTTCTGTGGTGCTTGGATACAATGCAGTGATCATTGTCTAAAACTTCTCTTGGCTAGGCTGCCCTTTTCCTGGTCCTTTGGTTAGAGAGAGCAGGCTTTAGTTGGAGCTTTGTATCTGTTAACATACCGGGGTTTCTGGCTTCCTCAGATCCAAGCCTAGAATATACAAGGAAAAAAATCCCCCAGAGAACTCACCAGTATTTTGTCCCTTGAATCCCCAGGTCCTTAGCCAGTCTAGCTGCCTCCTCTCCATGTTCCATAGACTTCTTATGTTTATTTTATATAGACTGCCAAGGTTTACAGCTGTACATAGTGGAGGAATAGGAAAAATAAGTCTACCTCATCTCTTGGGAAGTAGAAGTCCACTTCTCCAATTTTTGTGAGATTTTTGTTTTTATTCTTCCATAAATTTTCTGCTTATGATTTCTACATATTGAACTATTGAATGGTCATTGCTATTTTTATTTCTTACCTAGTTATAGTTTAAAATTATGAACGATGTCATAATGGTTGTAGATATTTTACCATATTCTGATGGGCTTTATTTTGTTTATAATGTTGACATGTGGAAATTTTAATCTTTAGATAGTCAAATCCATATGGTAGTTTTTCATGTGAAGTTTTCTTTACATAAAGCTTACAAAGTCTTTCTCTATCCAAATATAAGATAAACATTTGTAGATATTTGTAGATGACTATTTGTAATTTTTAAAACTTTAT
Source organism: Panthera tigris (assembly GCF_018350195.1). NCBI lineage: Eukaryota > Metazoa > Chordata > Mammalia > Carnivora > Felidae > Panthera > Panthera tigris. The sequence goes on along the minus strand of NC_056660.1, from coordinate 200,817,272 downwards.
ATCTTTTTTTTTTTTTTACTTTTCACACTTTCATCCACCTAAAATTCATATTGTTCTATAGCGTGAGAAGAGAAATTCTTTGGACTATGGTTTCAGAGGAAGAATTCTTGATTGTGTTGGAGACTTGAAAATGTTCCCAATTATCCTCAATTCGAATACAAAATCTTACTACAATAACTACAGACGGTATCATTGATTTATTCCATGCGTTAGCAGCCCCAGTGCTTCTCCACCGTGTGTCTGCGTTAATCTAGGTTCATGTTGAGGATAATGGGGAAGGGAACTTTGCCTGAGATGTCGCCCTCAGGAAGATGGCCATGCGGAAACCCTGTGTGGATGACGGTGGATGTCTTGAGCTGGTCAGTCTGAGGATCCTGGTTGAACCATGTTGCGAAGTCTCCTAACACCCCACATACCATTCTAAGCCCAGCAACAGAAATGACCTCTACTGAAATATTAATGAAGTGATTTACTTCAAGCATCTTGATTTGAAATTAAGGATGCTTTGAAAGATGAGCAGGTGTGCACTATACCTCCTTCATTTTCCTTCACAAATGTTAGTCTTTGTTAACTCCAGGGCTGGGGCACCTGGGTGGCTCAGTCAGTTGAGCAACCAACTCTTGATTTTGGCTCAAGTCATGATCCCAGGGTCATGGAATTGAGCCCTGTGTTGGCTGAGCATAAAGCCTGCTTAAGATTCTCTTTCTCTCTCTCTCTCTCTCTCTCTCTCTCTCTCTCTCCCTCTGCCCCTTTCCCCTGCTTTGCGTGTGTGCTCTCTCTCTGTCTCCCAGAAGAAGAAGAAGAAAAAAAAAGAATTCTAGGGCTAAACCGAGGTTATTTCTTGCCACTCTTTTGGAGGTTGGGGATCTTTATAATCATCTCCCAGAGTACAAATGGGCCAGTGTGGTGTTGCCATCTTGAAAAATCAGGAAGAGATTCTGTGGTGGTGCTTACACCACTGAAAATAAATCCCTCAGTGCTCATCGCCTTTGTCTTTTTTTTTCTTTTTTTGTATGTGCTTCTATGTCTTCACCAAAGCCATAGACTGAATAAAACAATGATTTTTTCTTTGCTTAATACATCAAATTATAGAGAAAGAACTCGTAATTCTATTGAACAAGGGTAACTCAGAAATAGAGTAAAAATAAAAGGAATCTCATTGCCGAAGTGAGAAAAAAATCAGCGCTGCTATTAAACATGACAATTATAAAGGCTTCATAGAAGCATAGAAGATATTTCTGGGGCGACATTAAGTGCAAAAGGCAAGATGAGAAGCACATAGTTTGCTCACCATGTTAGGGAATAAATTCGAATTATGGCGGTAGTAGCTTTGAGGTGGTTTTTCTCTCTTTTCTACACCGTTTATAATGTTGCATACATATGAGATATCCTCACATTATATCATAACTTTTATTTTATTTTTTAATAATTTTTATTACTGAGGGAAGGGTTATTATATTATATATAAGATATAAAAAAGCAGGAGTTTCTTTGATGTACTTTGTGGCTCGTTCCCTGGGGTTACCGACATAGTGACTTTGGATGAAGGTTTACATAGGCTCCTCCTATAACAGTGAAATATTGTTTTATTGAACATTGCCTCATCACTGCCTCCATTTTTATTGCTACACAACCCAAAGGTGGATTAAAAGTAACTCAAATGTTATAGCACTTTATAAGTTTCTTTGCTATATCATAAGCAGTGCCCAGATAGAAGAGAGTGCAAGATAAAGAGTGTCTGCTACTTCCCAGAGTAGCCCTTTCACTGTTCTGTCTGAGCTATGAGAGGGATGTTTAAAACCGATGAAACCAGAAAGTATCAGCAGAACAGGTTTGTTTCTTTTGGGTGTACTTTTCAGAGGCCTCTTGCTAAGAAGCCCAGGTGACTGTATTTATTTTTTTTTTTTTTTTTAGAGCCAACTAGAGCCTTCAGCTATGCCAAGAATTACTTGGGAAACACAAACACACACACACACACACACACACACACCCCAGAAGCATTCCATTCTCCAGACGGCAGATTTTGGTGCAGGCTTGGGGCAATGTGCGTGTGTGTGTGACTCAACGGCAAGAGAGTTTCATGCTTCACAAGAGAAACAGGTAGCAAAGTCCAGGAGTTATTGCAAGCTGGGAACAGAAACATGTAAATAGTTACAAGACAAAAGATTGACACTTCGTAAGTAGTGCATGAAAAATAAGAGAGAATTCAGGTGCCGACCCAAACACACACACCCACATACACACAGACACACAGCTGAAGGGAGGGGTGATGTTAAAAGGTATTTGGCAAAAAGAAGAAAAAAGCTCTCTGGAGCCAGAAGAGGGACAAACAAGGTATAAAAAGAAAACAGAACGGGAAGTAGAGAGAAGCTAGGTCCACAGTAGGTCCTGGTCATGACCCCATGCCTCTGGATAGAGAACATTAATCATTCTCTCTGATTTTCCCAGTTGCTTAAACACTCCCCCCCCCCAAGAAAGACCACTCAGGGGCCATTGCCCCAGGCACTACCCAGGAGGGGGACAGTCCTCTGGTGGTGATCCGTGGGCACCTATGACAGAACACAGCGAATTCTCACCTCTGTGTTGTGTCAGCTTCCACTGAGGTCATTTTAACTCTGTAGCCGGTCCTTTCATCCACGTTCCCTGATGGGTCATTTACATGGCACACCAGTGCTTCCTGTTAAAAATAGGCACGCACATTTTTCCAGTAAAACTACGCTATGTATTTTTAATTTAGAAAAATGAAAAGGGTAATGTAAATTTTCCAGACTAGCATTTCTCTAGGACACATTTACCTAACCTTTTTTTTCTTTCTTTTTTTTTTCCTGCTTGCCTCACTATTTTTCCATTTACACTAATCCCTAAATGCCAGTGGTATTCTGCTGTGTGTCACTGTTCACCTGACACGTTTCTTGGGAGGGGACATTCCGTTCGCAGGAACTTGCATCATGCCACTGTTGGTGCTTCCATCAGATCCGACAAATGTTAATGTCGCAACTGTCACAATAACATTCAAATTGTAAAAATAAGTATTCGAGGCTTCAAGCTTCAGAAGTAACCATTGAGATACTTCTCTTACAACCTTTCAACTTTAAAAGCATTCACTGTTTTGTTGGCTGGAGTGGGTTTTACAAAGCAAAAAGGTAGAAGCAAGAGAAAAAAATCGTTTTGAAAGTTTTTATCTATATGCACTTTCCCACTCACACCTTTCTTTCTTCCTTTATTTTTATTTGCCTTAAGGTATTATTTGTAGTATGTTGGAGATATATTTTTTGCAGTGCTTTGTAAAGGAAAAGCTGAAAAGTAGGTATGGTTTCATAAGATTGATTTTTTTCTTACCTGGGGTTGCATGAGTTGAATTTCTAATACAGTGTCATTCCCTATATGTATCATTTTAGCCATTAGCTCAGGAAAAAAAAGCATGGCTACGTTTCTCATTTTAAAATGCATTGTGGTTGGGGCTCCTGGGTGGCTCAGTGGTTAAGTGTCTGACTCTTGATTTCAGCCAAGGTCATGATCTCAGCGTTCCTAATAGTGAGCACTGTCTCGGGCTGACAGCATAGGGCCTGCTTGGAATTCTCTCTCTCCTTCTCTCTCTGCCCCTTCCTTGCTCTGAAAAATAAATAAATCAAATAATAAAAAAAAATGCATTATAGTTGTTCTCTTGAACTGAGTGGGACTTTGTTTTTTTTAATGTTTATTTATTTTTGAGACAGAGAGAGAGCATGAACGGGGGAGGGTCAGACAGAGAGGGAGACACAGAATCTGAAGCAGGCTCCAGGCTCTGAGCTGTCAGCACACAGCCTGACGTGGGGCTCGAACTCACGGACCGTGAGATCATGACCTGAGCGAAGTCGGATGCTTAACCGACTGAGCCACCCAGGCGCCCCTGAGTGGGACTTTGAAAGTACTCTTTCCGCAAAACATAAAAACATCCTGAGGCTAAGACCAGCCTGTGTCTATGTGTGTGTGTTTAGGGATGCATTCAGGATTCTTGGGCTGAGTTGTTCACAACCTGTACTCCTGCACAGAGCTCTCTAGATGGTTGTGTGGGCACCTGTCTCTATACAGCTTTGAGAGTCTGGATGTGGGGAGCACACACAGGAAACATTAAGAGAATGGTGACAGTAGATCGGCTCAGCATGCACCTCATTTTTTAAAGGGAAGAGAACGGCAGAATGTATAGCGTTCAGTCTATTGTGTCCCCACGGACTGACCTCCAGATCACTCTAAACTCAATTTTGAATTTTATCAAATTTTACGTACTAGGCACAGAGCACAGAAAAATGACTACGTATTATAACAAATTACAAAACGCTTTAAAGAGTTCAGTGTCTCCCTGAGTAAAGTAGATTTCTTATCAATTCGGTAGCTGCTCACAGCAATTCCATGTTGGGATCATAGCAACCGAGCCTGGTCTAGGAAACCGAGACGTTCAAGGAATATGAAGCCTTTCAGTAAGATGTACTGCTGCTGTTACTTCCTTGTAATAACAACCTTCTCTTGTACTTTGCAAGTAGACTGGTGATAATAAACTGTATCTCTTCACCCTAGTTTGTGTTTATTTAAGTGCAATGATATTTTTCTATGCTATCTACTCCTCACTCTCTTTACACAGTCTGAAGCAAATAAGGCAAACACAGCTCCCCCTTTCTCAGTACAGATCACCTGGGCCATCTGGAATTTCAAACACCATTTCGGATATTGTTATTCTAGGTTCTGATTCAAGCTTCACATCCGTTTCTAGGGAGAGACCTCACTGCGTGGAAGATCGACAGAGAAGACCTTTTAGGCCCCACAGACCCTTTTGTGAGCTCTGTTAGGTCAAAACTATTTTCATAATGATACTAAGATGTCACTTCCCTTCACTACTCTCGTAGCCGTTCAAGCCTACCATGGCTATTTTCACTTGGAAAATACAGTTATTTTTCTTAAAAATTTGCTAATTATGATTTATGTAATGGTTAACATGATTTTAAATACATGACTGCATTCTTGTTTTGAAATTTCTCAGTTGTATTTGTTACTACAAGACATGAAGCCTGTATGACTTAAAGGTTTTTGGAGCCCTCAGTAGCTTTGAATACATTGAAGTGAAACCAAGAATCTGAAGAACTGTTCTGAGTTTCTTCTGCATTCATTTAATCCTCTCTTTCTGTAAAGAACCTTCGGGTAGCTGACTCTTAGTTATGAGGTACTCATCACATTCTTCTTTCCTATTTCATCCACAAACCCCGTCTTTCTCCCTGCACCCAACCCAGGTTCCCCAGGTATGTGGAACATACCCACAAAGGTAACCCACTCAATTGTGCCCCGAAGGAAATAAGAAACCAGAAGAAATGAAGAAAAAAGGCTAGTGTAATAAAAAGAGCACAGGATGTAGTCCGTGGGGGGGTGAGGGGTGGGGGGCTCTAATCCTCCTACCAGGAGAGCGTGTTACCGTTCCTTGTCTGTAAAATGAAAGAGGAGATTAGTTATTTTCGAGGTACATTCCCCAGACCTCATGTTTCTGAAGATGGGACAATGTTTCCAAGCGGGGAACTGGGTGCGTAGACCTCCTCCTCCCCGGCTTCCACCAACACAGAGCCACTTCCAGACCGTCTGAAATAACAGGATTTGGGATAAGACTTCATCTGACAAAAGAAGAGTTTGCATTGACAACGTTTGGAAACGACAGGACTGGAAGATTTCTGCCAGCCCTCACAGCCCCACCTTGACGAGCAGTGGCTTCCCATTAGAAAATATGTCAACCTTGACTAAGACAATGTAATTTTGTTTCTCATCCTAAACTTCATGCATTGAGGAGATTTGAATGAATTAGACATGGCGGCTGTACACAGGTCCTAAGTGAAGAGGCCGTGGAGAGAATTTTCCTGTGCTCTGCTGGTGACCTGTGCTGCTTTGACATCTGAGCACAACCCTCCAACCGGAATCTCACTCCAACACTTGGCTACACCCTCCTTAATTGTGCCGCTAACTTCACAGAAGCAATTTTACCTGGATTTTTAAAAAATGTTTATTTATTTTTGAGAGAGAGAGAAAGAAAGAGAGGGAGACAGAGGATCTGCAGCCGGCTCTGTGCTGACAGCAGAGAGCCCAATGCGGGGCTCAAACTCATGAACCGTGAGATCATGACCTGAGCTGATGCTGGACACTTAACTGAGCCACCCGGGGGGCCCCAACCTTGGTTTGATAGAACATGATTGAGTAGAAAATTCAGGAACTTGTCAGAGAAGTTTCTTTACTGCATTGGAGCCCCTGGAACATTTGCTTTGCTGTTGAGGTGAGGAAAAAAACAAAAACAAAAACAAAAAACTGTAAGATCGAAATAACTGTTGAAATGCAGGAAGTTTTTAGAACAATAACAAATTAGAGCAATAAAATATTGCAGTGAAGTAGCCTGTGTTTTTAACGTTAAGAAGGCTTCCTTATATGTTATCTCAATTTTTTTCCTCAATAAAATATTTAGACAGGATACTGTCTGCCTTGACAATGTAAATATGGAGCCACAGAAATGTGGAGTCACTGGTGTGGGTTCCCTAGGAAGAGCACAATAAAGAAGACAGAGCTAGGATACAAGAATTTGGACACCTCCCCTGACTTCTCTGTTTTGTGTTCAGGAGAATGGGTCTTCTCTGGATTACTAACTATGCCAATGCTAGGAGGTGGCCTAGAAACAGGTTTTTACAACATGAGGTATTTCCTGAAGGCACTACTCTCTTGGGCAGAGAGACCGCTTATTTTCATCTCTGCCCACCTTCTGCCCCCAAAATCTAGCTCCCTCTTTTCTTGTCAACAAGCATCTTAGACATTCTAAGTGAAGTAGTTTCAAATAAGCTCTGACTGCTGTTTGCACAAGACAGAGGTTGTGCTTTTTCACTTCCATTTTATAATTTTAAATGCACTTTGAAAAGCCCTAGCACTTGCGAATGCGTATAGTTGAAAATGTAAAGAAATGCATGATCCCACAGTCTTGGGCTCCCCAGGAGACATCCCATGCTGATTTCAAGGCCAGATAAAATTGGGTTTGAATTCAATTTCTCTGGAAGTGGCTGTTTAAACTCCTATTCTCTGAGAGCTTTTTAAAACAAACAGTAGCACTTTTGTTAAAAACAAAGTCACAAGATTTAAAAATCTCTAATGGAATACAGTCTGCAAGCGAATTTGAGATTTTTCCCATCAATCATAGCTGTGTCACTTTCAAGATGTGTTTTTCAATATAGCTCTCTATAAATTTATGACATTCTCTAGGTTGATTTTCCTCTCACATAATGAGTGCTCAATTTTTCCTGGATCATGAAAAAAAAAACTTGAAAATATAAGTGACATTATAAAATTCAGATTCTACACCATTTGCTGTTTCGCAGAAACTATGAATGTGTTAGTCATTTCCTGCAATTATTAATGACCTTAATGTGATCACTTGATGAAAGTCATGCTATCTTTGTCTGTGATTTTTTTGGTTCTTCTGGGAGGCTTTTTTGTTTGTTTGTTTGTTTCTTTGGACCAGTTCTATGGTGAACTAAATTAGTTAATTTATGTCTGCTATTTCAGCTCTAAGTTACATATAATTCATTTTTGTGTGCTTATCTGGAAACAATCCATTATTGACTTAGTTTGGAGTAGACATAATGTACCAATCTTAGTCATCAGAAATATGTCCTACTTAGAGAAATTTTCCATTCACTTTATTTCTCAAATGCACAGACCACTTTGAAAAGTCCTTATCTACAAACAACAGAGAGGAGTGGTTTCACACTCTAAGAATTTATCATAAGTCCCTGGAGAATTTGACATATCCTTATACATCGAACTTATCTGCCTGAAGTGAATTTCAGCGTAAACCCTTAAATGATTAAATGAAATTCACCCAACCATTTACTTGCATATTTTGGAGATTTGTAACAAAACTGATGGTTATATTTTGGGAAGAAGAAATATGGTCTCGATGGCTGGTCTGACACAAAACAAAACAACCCACTTTAAGTGCTTACAGGCATATAGATTTAGAATGGATATGAATGATTGCTTTTCTGCTCCAGCTTTATCTTAATTTCTTACTTTTATTTTCTCTTTTCACCTCTCCTCCCCTATCACATAATCTCTACCTTTCTTTGGTCAATTTGCTCCTGTATGTCCAAATGTACACTATTTCTGGAGGAGACCTCAAGCTTTTTGGAACAGGGCATTATAACTTCTTTCCACATTGTTCTTCCACCTTATTCTAAGAAGATACAATCTAAAAAGTTGACACTTATCTAACAAAATATTCCATCATTTAAAAAGATTCCCAAGATTCTTTCAGAAGGACATTGCAACTCTTTGTGAAAACCAAAAACCAAAAACCAAAAACCAAAAGCAAGAGAAGTATTTCATGCTCTATAGAGGTAGAGTTTTAAATAAGACTTTTGATTTCCTGTTGCATTAGTTTGCTAAGGCCGCCGTTACAAAATACCACAGAATGGCTGGCTTAAACCACAGAAATTTACTTTCTTACTGTTGTAGAGACCAGACGCCCGAGATCAAGATGTCGGCAGGTTTGGTATATTCTGAGGATTTTCTCCTTGGCTTGCAGCTGGTCTTCTCGCCGTGTTCTTTCCTGGTTTCTCCTCAGGGTGTGTGTACCCTAATGTTTCTCTGTGTGTCCAAATCTCATCTTCTTACAAGTCATGTTGGATTAAGGCCCACCCTAACAACCTCATTTTTACTTAATTCTTTAAAGGCCCTATCACTAAACAAAGTCAGATTCTGAAATACTAGAGGTAGTATTTCAACATATACATTTTGGGGAAACACAGTTCAGCCTGTAACACCTGTGTTTTGGTAGAGCCCTCTTCAAGTAGCCACAGTAGATCTGTTCTAGTAGGACCTGATTTTCTCTTCATATAAACATTAAAATGTCCATTAGCCTTTCTATCATATCTGTGATAAGAGTGGCATTATCATTGGAAATTAGAATTATCATTGGAATTTCCTCTTTGTCCTAGGATGGGTTAACATCCTTAAGTATCCTAGAGAACCCTGTAGGTATAGTGTTACTGTTCTTTTTTTTTTTTAAGTTTACTTATTTATTTTGAGAAAGAGAGAGCACGCGAGTGAAGGAGGGGCAGAGAGAGGAGACAGAGAATCCCAAGCAGGCTCCACACTGTCAGCGGAGAGCCCAATGGGGGCTCGAACTTGCCAACCATGAGATCATGACCTGAGCTGAGATCCAGAGTCAGATGCTTAACGGACTGAGCTACCCAGGCACCCCTATAGCGTTACTGTTCTGATTTATTTTGATTTACTTCAAGTGATACACTGTACTTTTGGAAGGGAGTGTCCCCAGCAGGGAGGACTGTTTAAAGTCAGATATTGAAGACTTGGTCTTCTAGCTATTTGCAACACACCAGTTTATAGACTTCTATATTTGCAAAGGAAGATCTACACTTAACCAGAGCGAGAAGCCAGATTAGAAACAGTTACCTGCTAGATTTGGTTGTATATTAGACTGTGTTAGGACCTTCCAGAGAAATAAGAACTAATAGAAAATCTAGGTATTTATGTATCTACCTATGTATCATCTATGTATCCATCTGTCATCTACCTTTATTTATTTTAAGGAATTGGCTCACATGATTGCGAGGCTGGTAAGTCTAAAGTCTGCAGGGCAGGCTGGCAAGCTTGAGATCCAGAGAAAAGTTGACATTGCCATCTTAGATTTAAGGTCAGTCCAAGACAGAATTCCTTGCTTTTCTGGGGACCTCAGTCTTTTCTCTTAAAACCTTCAACTGTTTGGAAGAGGGCCACACACATGATGAAGGATAATCTGCCTTGCTCAAAGTATACTGAATTAAATGTTTATCACATCTAAAAAAAAATTCCTTCACAGCCACATGTAGCCACATGGTGTTTGAACAAACAACCATGTACCATAGCCTAGCCAAGTTGGCACATAAAATTAAACATCACAGGTGGCTACATTGATGACAGCTCATTGTGGATACCATGTCCAAAACCATGGCTTATGTTTTTGCTGTAAGTTAACCTCTCTTAGGCATCGAATGAAGGTAGTGATGTCAACTGATCTGTAATACAGCCATCTTAATGTGGAAATGATCAGTGCTGGAACGATCTCTTCCACACGGACAACTACCTAATGAATGCAAGAAGGCACTCCCAAAGAATGAGTATGCATTGTGAATGTTCAACTGCCTGAGGCACAGAACCGTACTACATGTTGAATCCCCTGTATATCATAGAAGACATGATTTCCACCCCATAATTTTATAGCAACGGTTCGTATTTTGGAGGTAGAGGGTTTCTGAGCCCTTTCTTTGAATGAAGTTTGGAAGCATAAACAATGATCAATGACATGGAACGATAACATTTCTTGGGTGTAAGTGGCTTCTTCACTACTCGCCCCAATCTCAACCTCAACCTGTAATGTGATGTCATTACACTGACATCATAATGTAAATGTAAGGAATTACATAGTTCACACACAGCCAATATCAAGTCTTCAGAACACAGTTCCAAAACAAGAAAATAAAGCTAAACTACTCTGTGATAACTTGAAACAGCTATTGCAAATCCTCTGCTCTCTAACTAGCACTTTATTGTTTCATCCTTCATGTGTGACCTCATTGGTCTCAACCTATTTTTTCCATTCTTCACTAAACCCAATTATGTGCTTTCTAAGGCCACCACATTCAGTATGGTGTTGGTGAGCAAGCTTCTTACTTGGAAGTTGATTCTATCCAGTGGATAGACTTTAGATCTTCTCCTTCTGACTTACGGGGAGATATAGTTCCAGGAACATGCAATTAGAAGAGAAATGACAGACAAGACAGAGGTGTGGAGGTCCCAAAACAGAATTACTGCACAGCGAGGGACGTCTGTATTAGTAATAATGAGTCAAACTCATTTAATTTATATTTAGTAGCCTCTCTTTTAGAGAGCGGTTGAGCATGTTAGCAAGTATTTTAGAGAAGTATTTGGAGAGTATTCTGGAAATACTTTAGAAGAGTATTTTAGAAAGCTTCCCAATAGATTGATTACCATTGTTTTTTTTTTTTACAAGTTTTGGCACCCTTATGGGAAAAGTCAGTTTAAAGAACTTCATTTGCATCAAACTAAGAATGCTGATTATATAACCATGACCGTTTTATAATAGTCTATGAAAGTACACCCTTTTCTCAGTTAAGCTCAATTTCAGAATTTGAAACACTGTATGTGGCACTTGCTTTTGAGGAGGATCTTTCACCATAGTTACAGAAACACAGTTAAATGGGATAATCTGTCATTAAAATAAAGAAAACACCAATGATAGCCAGAGCTACAGTCACTAAATGCTTCTGCATCAGACACTGATCTAAGCAGTGTCCAGTAAGAGATGATTTAACCTCCCTCTGAGGTAGGTGACATTCTGCTTATTTTGCAGCTAAGGAGACACCATCACAGGAAGCTCAGTAATTCAAGATGGCACTGCTCATTCTTGCAGAGACAATATTAACACACAGGCAGTCTGGCAACAAAGTCCAGCTTAGGTACTCAAGGACCTGGACTCATAGGCATCCAGAGAAAAGCTGTGTGAACAAAGTGGGTCTTTGTCATTGAGGGAGCAATGCAGGTGGATAGGTAGTTAAAGGACAGGAAGCCTTACAGGAGCAGACACAGCTAAACCCTACTCACCGCTCCCCCGCCACCCTTTGGAGGACAAAGTTACAATTAAGGGCCGAAAAGGACCGTCAGAGCCCGAGTGACAGTGTCTCAGGGGCAGTTACAGCATCAAGGGGCAGAAAAATGGAAACCACAGTCAATTGATGCAGGATCTCAAGTTGAGGCCAAGTTTGGCTCCTGATCCAATAGGACTAATTGAACCCCACTGGAGGCTCATGAGTGTGCAAAGTGTATACAGGTTATACTTTGAAGATCATTGCGGGCTTGGTTCCAGACCCTTGCAATAAAGCAAATAGTGCAATAAAGCGAGCCAAATGAAGGTTTTGGTTTCCCAGTGCATATAAAAGTCACATTTATACTATACCGCCATCTATTAAGCATGCAATAGTATTGTGTCTACAAAGACAATGCATACACCTTAATTTAAAAATACTTTATTGATAAAAAACGCAAACCATTGTGTGCGCTTTCAGTGAGCTGTAATCTCCGATCACAGATCACTGTAACCAATACAATAATCATAAAAAAGTTTGAAATATTTTGAGAATTACCGAAATGTGACCCAGAGACATGATGTGAGCAAATGCTGTTGGAAAGATGGAGCCGATAGACTTGCTCGATGCAGGGCCGCCACCAACCTTCAACTTGTAAAAAATGCGGTATATGGGAAGCACAGTAAAATGAGGCACAAGGTAGGCCTGAAATGGAAATGACTTTGGAGAAATAAATGGTTTTGGTAACTTGGCACTGGGGAGCGGGGAGAAGCTGATTCAAGAATAGATCTGGACTGATCAGGGCGCCTGCCCTGAATGCTATTTGCTCTGAGAACACAGGTTTGGATTTACATAAAATTTCTTAGAGCCTTCGAAGGTCATGTTTCCCACACTGAATGCCAGGCGCCCCCAGAGAACCTCAGGGAACTCACAGGGGCACAGCAGGATATGTTGACTTTTTGAGGGAAACAGCAATATATAACATCTTTCAGACACAAGCAAGTTATCAGCTTAGGGACATTCACAGTTTCAACATTAAATAGCGCAACGTTCCTTTTAATGATGCTATATTTTTGAGAAGCGGATTTTTCCAAAGCTGCTGTGATAAAAAGCGAGTAGCAATGCAGAAATCAATATGAAAGAGGAAATAAAGGTGTCAATGGCCAATCTGATTGCAAGGTCTCAGAAGCTGTGCTGTGCCCAGGGGGCATATGCATTCCACCCATTAGTATGTAGCTGTGGTTATTTAAAGATGAAGTAAAATATAGGGTTTTTTTCCCATTTGTTTGGATTAAGCTATTTAAAAAAACATTAGGTAATTCATTTGCTTTTGCCTCTACCATGAAAAAATGACACCAAAGCCATCATGAACTGAGAATTTGCAAACCTCTATGTTAGGAATCATGCCTGTTTTGTATCCTACCAACTAAGGAATGATCTTCAAAGTGTTCTAAATCTATTGTGTATGAAAGAAAGTGAGAGAGGGACAGAGAGAGAAAGAGAGAGAGAGAGATTTATGTTTATTTAGGGTACATTATATTTATTTTTATAAAAGGACTATTTAATTTATTTATTTTTTATTTTTAAAAAATGTTTTATTTATTTTTGAGAGAGAGAGTGTGGGCGGGGAAGGGCAGAAAGAGAGGGGGACACAGAATCCGAAGTAGGCCCTATGTGAGGCTCAAACTCACCAATCATGTTAAAAAAAACAAAGACAAAAAACAAAAAACACCTCACCAACTGTGAGATCATGACCTGAGCTGAAGTCAGACATTCAACCTACTGAGCCACCCAGGCGCCCCAAAAGGACTATTTAATTTTAAAGGCATAAGTGATGTTTAATCTCACCTCAAAACTCCTGCCTATTCCTTATTAGTTTGCCCCCACCTTGGTAAAATGGGATCACTATCCTTTCAGAAGCCAAAGCATCATCATTTATTCTTTCCTCTCTACTACCCTCCACAGCAAATCTATCACTGGGTCTTATTGCTTCTGCCTTCAAAACAGAGCTCAAGTCCACCCATCTCTCTCTCTCTGGCCTCACTGCCACCCCCTCCCCCAAAACACGTTCTTTCCTCCCCTAGACGTAATGTCTGTAACAGCCTCCAGTAGGCCTTTCTGCAAGCATCCTTCCCCTTTCTCTGTTCTCAGCAAAACAGCCTCAGTAATCTTTTGAAAATATAAAGGGAATTAGCTTATTCTTTTACTTAAAACCTTCAGTAACTTTTCATTTCACTTTATTAAAAAAAAAAAAAATCAAAGCTACTTACCGTGTATGACTTAAGCCAAGCCCATGTCATGTATCTATCCTCTGGCTCCCTGACTTCATCTCCCCATCGTGCCCTCAGATTCCATACCCAGCACACTGGCTTCTTTTAGTTCTGCAGAAACTCTGAGCTCTTCTCCCACCCAAGGCTTTTACGCCTCTGTCTGGAACTCTTCCAACCGTCAGCACCATTATGACGAGCTCCTTGCATCCTTTGGGTAACAACTTAACTGTGATTTCTTCAACAAACCTTCTCTGACCACAATGCCATAAGCAAAGTCCCTCCACACAGTCAAAAATAAAATCTTCTTCATGGCCTGAACTGATGACGGTTTTTATTTATAGTTGGCCATTTACTTCTTTGTCGCCTGACTGGCCCCACTACACTGTTGGAGCAGGCGATGGGTCTTTGTACTTATCGGCATATACCTAACACCTAGAAGTGTGTCTGGTATTCAGTAGGTATTCAGTAATAATTGTGAAATAAATGAATGAATAAATGGAAGAGTAAATGGAGTAGATGGAAGATGTACTCCACTCCACCAGATGTGTGGGTTGGGATATGGGGGTGGTCAGCTTGATCTGTCCTACTCTGCTGGCCATTGCCTCCAGCCAGGTCTCCTGACCGCTGGCCCTAACATCAACTGCAAGGTGAAAAGTAACGCAAAAGGGCATAACCTGAAGGCAAATTCAGGGACACAGACAAGGTAGCAGAATTCTCTTTCCCTGAATAGCCTTTTAAATCCCCTAACTCTAAATCCCCTAAATTTCAGATTGTAGGGGCGCCTGGGTGGCTTAGTTGGTTAAGCGCCCGACTTCGGCTCAGGTCATGATCTCTCAGTTTGTGAGTTAGAGCTCTGCTTTGGGGTCTGTGATGACAACTCAGAGCCTGGACCCTGCTTCAAATTCTATCTGTGTGTCTGTCTCTTCCCCTCCCCTGCTCGCTCTCTGTCTCTCTTTCTCTCAAAAATAAATAAACATTAAAACATTTTTTTTTAAATAAAGAAAAATTCAGATTGTTTTCTTTGGAACACTTTTTCCTGCCCTATGAACATGGCTATTTTAATATTTCTTAAATGGTTTGTATATATACCATATATAAGAGCTTTCTTGAGCAACCATTTCCTTTATGCTATCCTGGGTTTTTGTTGTTGTATATAGAAGTCCCATTGGGTTGCCTGGGTGGCTCAGTTGGTTAAGTGTCCGACTTCGGCTCAGGTCATGATCTCACAGTTCGTGAGTTCGAGCCCCGCATCGAGCTCTGTGCTGACAGCTCAGAGCTGGAGCCTGCTTCGTGTTCTGTGTCTCCCTCTCTCTCTGCCCCTCCCCCGCTCATGCTCTGTCTCTGTCTCTCAAAAATAAATAAACATTAAAAAAAGAAGTCCCAGAAATGATGTTCATAGGAACAGCATAGGAGCAAGATTTCTGGGGATGTCTGCCACATAGAAGAACATGGAGGATGTTGCAAAACAAATATTTTGGTTTTCTGAAAATCAATTTTATCTCCAATTTTTTACTCTGTCACAAATGCCATTATAGTACTGGAAAAAAACTTGACTTGGTGCCTGAAAAATGATGGGAAATTTGGGCAAAGGTACACAATAACTGTCAGGAAGAGATTTTGAAAGAACATGCATTTGCATTGTACATACTCAAAGTGTTTTATTAGTTTTCATATTTTAGTCTTAGTAAAGCATGTGTGTATATCATCATTAATTTAACATTTTATAAATATGTAAATATTAGTTTCCTAAATACCAGGGGTAGGGCTCTAGAGTAAACACCAAAGAGAAAAAACACACTTATAATACCTGGTTTTACTCACTGGGAGTTTACATTCTGAGAAATATAGACATTTATATGTACAATTTATATGTACAATTTAGACATTTATATGTACTATGATGTCATTTGTAATAAAACTTATACTGACAGAACTGATAATAAGTACTGTAGAAAAGTAGGGAAATCAGGGATTTCTCTGAATTCTTTTTCTTACCGGTTTTCTTGAGGTATAATTGACAGATAAAAATTGTATGTATTTAAGGCTTACAACATGGTATTTTGATATACATATCTGTTGTGAAATGATGACCACAATCAAGTTAATTAATCCACCCATCCCCTTGCATAACTACTATACTTTTTTTAATGAGAAAACTTAAGATCTAGTCTCTTAGCAAATTTTAAGTATACAATACACTGTTGCTAGCAGTCACCATGCTGTATGTTAGATCTGTAGAACTTATTCATCTTTTAATTGAAAGGTTGTACCCTTTGACCAACACGTCCCCATTTCCTTACCTCCCAGGCCCTGGCAACTGCCATTCCACTCTCTGTGCCTATGAGTTTGTCTTTTTTAGGGTCTCCATATAAGTGAGATCGTGCAGAATTTGCCTTTCTGTGACTGGCTTATTTTCATTCAGCATTATCAGGTTCATCCACGTGGTCACAAATGGAGAATTTCTTTCTTTTTTATGACTGAGTAATATTCTACTGTATGTAACTATCACATTTCTTTATCCGTTAATCAGTGAATGGATGTAAGCTGTTTCTGTATTTTATTTTTAATTCTTTGAATTTCTGAGAAGGCTGTGGAAAAGAGGGGCCTTGCTGGTGCTTAAAAGGGAGATTTCTTTGTAAGTAGAATTTAAAAAAGTATTCTATAAAGAAGAAATGGACAAGGAAATGGCTCTCTTGGGAAAGTATTAGCAATGGATAAAGAGAGACAGCAAATTTCAGAGGTATCTGCTTATGACCTAAGCTGAAGGATGGTTCAAATAAGGAGCAATTATCAGCAACTAACATCCACCTCAAGTATCGGGGTCCATTCAGCACAAAATAGATCGTGGTAGCCATGGCCCTCTCATCTTTGCCACCCCTGCTTAGCAGAAGAACACTGGGCCCTTCCCTGACACTCTTTTTTCTGCTGAGACAAAAATAAAAGTAAGAAGGTAAGTAGAGAGTTGCCTCATTGATACCTCCTTAGAATGTGTAAGATTTTGTACAGAAGACCCTGGATTTCTTCCGAGTCTCGCCTTAGACTGTGGCCTGGTCCATGTTGCTCTGTGATGATTAAACACCCAAGAAAAGAATGTTCCTGAGCAGATAACGAGAGTTTCAGTGACAGAGTAGCTACCAAGTGTTTACCTTAACAGCATTTACCAGAAGAATCCTGGATCAGTATCTCTCAGTGGGAGCTTCCACTTATCTTCTTAGAAGATTGTTCCGATTAGGGAAAATTGTTTCAGAGGAAGGGATGAATTCAGGTGAAGCTGGTGACAGAACTTAAGACCGCTGGCTGCAACTTTTACTTTTGGCATGGTGTAATTTTTCTCCTATTTTACCTAAAATATTTTAGATTTAGTAGAAAGCTGGAGGTTTAGCATTTTATAAAGATCATTCAAAATTCAAAAGAGACTCTCCACAAGATAAAGAATGGCAAATAACATTGTGTTTGCACCTTCATCGTTCAGTGGGAGGATTCAATTTAATCTAAGAAATGCAATTAAAACGTAAGTGTTTGCACCCAGTTTAAGTCAATAGGCAATAGATGTTACTCCGCATAAGGTACCATAAAAATAGCGGTGGAAGATTTGAAAAGTTCAGTGCATGGTCTCTGCCATCACGGGGGAGAGGAGACATAATCACAGGAAATACAAAATATATAAGGCACTATGTAAGCACCAAGTTAAGTGATTCAGCAATTTAAATTTAAAGACTGAAAGCCTCATTTTAATTGCAAATTACCTAATCGCATTTTCATGTTTTACAATAAATGAGATGAATTTCTCTCCAAATTGTTCTTTTCTTGGAGAGGCAACTTGGCCTGCATAGTCCCCGCCTAGTCCCCGCCAAAAGCCAGGGCCAAGCACCCCTGGCAAAAGCATTGTTGTTCTGCAGCCACACAGCCCCACTTGCACCTTCTGGGTGGGATAGACTGAGGTTTGCCTCAAATAAAAAAGTGGAATATGCAGTTATTATGGATGTCCAAATTCTGAGATACAGAAAAGATTTCCTTTTCTCTGGCACAATGAAAACAAGCTATTATGTTTCCCCAGTAAACAAACAAGAGAATTAATTTGTAGGCAATTACCCACTGGTGTTTAAAATCATGCTCGGAGTTTTGAAGTATTTGGACATGAGGACGAGCTATGGCTCAAATGTATGGTTCAAAGACTGGGAATCTCGGGGTAGATTTTGTAGAGTGAAGATATGGCTATTTTTCATTACCTAACATACAATCAGCATTGGCTTTGGGTGTTTTCCCTGAAAAGCAAGAAAGCTAAACTGTGCACATGAGTCCTATGTTCAAGTTATTATACAAGATGAAATTTTCTGGGTGAACTATATAGATATTATTTTAAATATTGGGAGAGTAATTTATGTAAGCGTGAGCCCAAGTTCCACTCACTGCTGGGATTCTGAAACGTTCAGGAATGTCTGATAAGCTGATCAAATGAGCAGCACACAGGTATTTATTCACTTCTTTGGTTCACACAGGGGAAGTACTTGCTTCAAAAAAATAGGAAGAGGAGAAATGGGGTGGGCACCACGGTGTCTGATTCAGGTAAGGGTCCCATAGGAGACCTGTTGGACATCTGCTCAGTCTGTTGGCCACTTCCCCTTTTTTGAGGTTTACTCCCGTTTCCTAGAGGCTGACGCATTGCAGACATATTTGTATTATATCATCCTAGCCATGGCTGATTGGACCTGGAGTAGGCATCTTACTCAAGATAGCTTATTCTGATTTTCTTTCCTGAGAATCTGGAATTGAAATTCCAGGATGTCCAGGGAGTCTCTCCACAGGACTGAATCCTATAAACCATTGAATTGTAGTCACAGCCATACCGCGTGCCATGTGAGGGAAAAGCAGCGAGAGCTGGCTGGCAGAGGGCACAAGAAGAGTGAAGTAGATACACCAGAAACTTGAGGTAACAAGTTGTGTCCCAATGGTTCTCAGTGACAAAGGGTGACGCAGGGAGAATAAAGTCATTTTTACACTTAATGTGGAACTACCCCTGGCACAGACACCAGTGGTCTCACGGAAGTTCCAGAGAGCAGTGGCAGTATAAGGACACTTGGAGGATCAGGTGAGTAGTTGCCAAAAGGAAACAGTGATGATGACTTATGAGTGACGCCTGGAGACCTCAAGACAAAAGAGCGTAAGGTATGCATCCATGAGAGGAGGAGAGTATGAGTCATTGAACATCGGGTAAATAGAATTAAAGAGATCCCTTTAGTGCCCATGATTGGTCAGGTCTAAGGAAACTTGCAACCATATAAAAGCAAGGGCTATGTTTCCAGAGCAACTGCCTTGCAAACAGCAAGCACTGAATGAAGCACAATGGTTGTTCTGTTTTGTTTTGTTTTGTTTTGCTATCCCAGATGGACTTGAATCTTGAAATAAGAAGTGTCACTCAATGACTGGGTAGCTTTGGCCAAATCAATTACCTTCTCAGGACCTCATGTGCTCATTTGTAAATTGAGGCATTTGGACATGATGATTCATGTGTTGTTTTGGGGTCTGAAACTTGTGTTTATGTGAAACTAAGAATATCCTACATCCGTTCTCCTCCTTCTTCGAAAGCATTCACAAAAGATATTTTATTGTGGCTCATTCATTTATTTTGGTGTTCCCCTATGCTTGCAATTTACTATCTGTATGTATTTTACTATAAATCAGCATTTGTCATAATCTTTCTTATAAGCTGAAGTACAAATGGACAATTTTCTTAAGACAGGATTTCAAAACAATAGTTTTTTTTTTTTTTTTTACTACAGATTTTAAAAAAAGAAATAGTGTGGTGAAATGAATCTTTCCTCTACGAGGTATGCGGCCCAAAATTTATTATAAACTTGCCTCTGGTACATGTCAGTGACTGAACATGGGAAGACTAGCGTAGCTGTTGTTGAAAATCTGATTTGTGTTTGCTGAAGTTTTCCAGGAGCCCCTTGAGTGGAGACCTTCCTAAAACTCTCACCAGTGGTGGAAACGCCCCCATAGAGGCCTGAGAAATGAAAGGCTGCTGAAGTAGTGGAAGAGAGAGTATGATCAATACACCTAAATCTTTGATAGGCTATGCAAGGTTATGCCTATCATAAATCCTAGTTTGGCAGAAGAGTCAAAGAAAAAAATAAATAAATAAACAGAGACCCAAGGATGCAGCACAAAAGATTTCCACTGGAGAAACAAAGTGAATCAGAAATAGTGTAAGGACTGTCCTACATGGAATTAGTATGGTAGTTTCGACCTAACCTTAGGAAAACCTTGAAGGAGGCAAAGTGCATTTGGAAGTATCTCCATTGGGCTCTAAAAACTACAGGACTTCTTTTCCAAGATATAATTTTTTATGTGTTAAAGCACCATCCTGGATGCATGGATATGCCTTGAAAACAAGTTGTAGAATCGTAACCCTTACTGTAGGATGAGAATTATTCAACATTTCTGGATTATTCTCTTTGCTGGAGCCACAATGCCCATGTATTCTACAGAAATACATAAATGTAATGGCAGGTTAAGGACTAAGTGCCTTAAGATAGTAAATGAAAGAAGGGAGGGAGACAGAGAAAGGAAGGAGAAGAGGAAAGAAGGAAAATTTAGAATGCCAAAAAGGTATCAGACATTCTGCCGGAATGTCTATAAGTGTGATTTAATTTTTACCACGAGAGAGATTGAGAATCATGTGGAATAAATATGGGAGAAGAATGGAGATTTTTAAACAAGGTATTGAGTATTGCGGAGACAATATTACTTCATCCTCAAAAGGTTGCAGGGACAATGATGATGAATGTGTAAGTTTTTGTATACTGCTGGCCCCAGAGTAAGCCATCTTTCCCATCTGAGGTTGATATTCTTATGCACATTTTACAAATCTGGCATCTGACAGGGAGAAAGTTTCAAGTCCTTTGCAAACCCAGCCTTAGGACTTCAAGTCTAGAACACTTTGGCTTACCTGGGACTTTGATCAGAGAACCCAGAGCAGAAGCGGGCAGAGTGAAAATGGCCCGCCATTTTTGTACCTCTCTTCTCTTCACCACACCTCATATGATCCACAGGACTTCATAGAGCCATTAGTATGCTAATAGTCTGCCCCTTTGGTAATGGCCCTTGAGTGATGCTTCACCTTCTTCCGGTTCCCTTCAAATTGACCTGTGAGCTAGTCCCTGAGTGAATGCTCTGTCATGGAAAACTAGAGAAGGCACTTTATGTTAGGACACTATCTTATGATAGTGATTGGAGAAACCACCACCCCAACCTCATCTCAGCTCTTACGATAGTTCAAAATAAATTTTAAGTTCTCGAGAACTGCCAAGTTTCACATTCTTATAATAAATACACCTTCATTCTCCACACACAGGGTTAGGCACCAGACCACACAGCCACTGGGAGAGATGGCTGGCTGTCTCACTTGCAGCTCACAGCCTTGGGGCACTGACCTTTGGACCAGGCCAGATTCCTGTAGGTAACTGTTGTCCAGCTCTGGGTTCAGGGTGATTTTCTCCACCTTAATCAATTAGTTACTGTTTATTGAGTATCTCCCAGAAAGTCAAAATTAGGTAATAAAAAGACATAAAACACCATGGGTTGACCTCAAGGGCTTTCTAATAAAGAGTACCCAAAGCAAAGTCAAGGAAAGTTTCCAACCATCTGTGACTGCTTGTTGTGCTCTTTCAACTAACTCTTCATCTATAAGAGTGATTCAAGCAAATCAGTCAAAAAGTGGTAAAGATTTTTATTTGTTTTGGTAATTTCAGCCACACAGAGCACAATTAGACCAGGGGATATCTAAGGGATCAATAAAGAATGACTCTGGATTCCTTTTCTAGCCTTTAAACCTATTAACAGATAAAATAGAGTTTTACAAGGTCCATCATCAAAACTGCCCCTTAAAATATAGTTTTGATCCAGCTGTGAGTAGCTGTGTGATCTTGGCTAGGTTACTTAACCTCTCTGGATCTTGGTATTCTATTCTATAAAATGAAGAGTCTACAACGTGTGAGATATTACATGCCTAGATCTTTCTTTCAGCTGTAACTATGAGCTCCTGGGGCCACTCTCCACAAAATAATGTTTTTGTCTTTAATTATCATGATGACAGGTGTGTGGACTTGGCCTCCAGGGCAACCTCCAGTCCTTACTGAAGTTTCAGGCTTTTGCAACTGCAGAGAGCAACTGTGGGCTTTGCGACATGGAGGGACTAGGAGGAAGGTCCCTCTGACCCCTCAGGGCGCCTGTGAGATAGCCCTTAAACTAATGGGCCCCAGCCTACACCTAACAGTGATCATGGCTTAATGAAAATAGATTGAGAGCCACAGAGAGTTTCACCTTCTGCTCTGATGCTAAGTTGAACTGTTAATTTAGGCAAGTTATTTGCCCTGTCAATTTCATATCTTCCCCCTTCACCAACAGGGAAGAATAACGTTGGTTCTAATCATTTCATTGGATCATGTGAGGATCACTCCACACTCCCTGCACAGTACCCAGATATAAGATGCCTTTAACATCTTTGGAGGATGGTGGTGGCAGTGTGGTTTGTGATGGCAGATCTCTGTTTAGAGTATATATGTCACCCACTGACCTCTCCACGTGATTAATCTTAAAGGACCACTCTTAGCGTGCCTCTTCTTTGCTCCAAAATCTTCTACAGCTGCCACTGCTTGACAAAGGCAATCTCAGTGACCTGGGGCCTCAAGCCTGATTACTATGAAAGTCATAGAGACCATTTAGACTCAATAGTGTCAGCTCAGCAGTTTGCAACTGTGTACATAAAGTCCTCTGCACTTCTTTTCTCCACTGTTTCTTTAGAGAGTTCCACGAGGCTGTCTGATGACCTAATGCATTAGCCTGGGGTTCTGATCTCTTTGTATTGCAATTCTGCATCTGTCTTCCACTGAAGAGCTTCCCACCTGACGCTGGTGTAGCTTCTGTCCCCAAATGTCATTAGGCCCCTTCTCCAGGCTCCATTCCCAATGCTTCTGCCTCCTCAGCTCAGACCTGTATGACTACCAGGCTTCTGCTTCCCGTCAGAGCTGCAGTCACAGTGCTGAAGTCCTGGGCTGCCATCCAAGGTCTTCAGCAGTCTGACCCCAATCTACTCCAGCTTTGTTTCCCGCCTCTCCCCCTTGGTAGGTTATTGCTCAGGCTGAAAGTTAAAATAACCGCTTAGAAAAATCCCTGTCTTCCGTTCCCTTTTGCACCTGTCCAAATCTTAGCCATGTTGCAAGGCTTAATCAAAACCTCCCCTGCTCTAAGAAGCCTTGCCTTGCTACCCCACTCAGACTCAATAGCCTGTTTTCTCTCGCCAGCAATAACTTTTACTTTTTTACAGTCTGCTTCTGCCACTGAAATGCTATCACAGCTGACGTTCAAAGGCAAGACTTGAGTCCTGCTATAGACTTTGTAAACCCTACCATTTAAATAAGTTTTTTTGACTCCTTTCCCTAAAGCCCAACTAAAAAAACACATTACTTGCAACAAAAGGTGGTACAGAGTGAAAATACAGAATAATTTTGTTTTAGTTGATATTTTTTTTCAGTAGACCTACTAGTGATGGAGTGACGGACTAAATACAGTCAGTCCCTATTTCCACATTGTTAACGATACTCTTTTCCCATCTACCTCAGAGGATTCTTCCAAACTCTAAGCAAAGTGAGTGGGAAAGAAGGCAAAGGCAAAGCCAGCAGCAGCGGTAGTTATGCTTTTGATTCTCCCTTAAATGCCTTGGAGACTAACAAAGGTGTGGATTACTCAGCTGCTTCTTTCCAGGGACAAGGACAGGGTTGCATAAAATTATTTGATACATCCTTCCCTTTGAATCGAGGGGATGCTGTGACTACCTTGATGTCTTAGCTCATTTAGGTTGCTATATAGCAAAATATCATAGGCTGGTAGGCTTAAACAACAGAAATTTATTTCTTACAGATCTGGAGGCTGGAAAGTCCAAGATCAAGGTGCCAGCAGATAAGGTGTCTGGTGGAGTTCATAGCCCACCATCTTTCTGCTGTGCACTTACATGGCAGAGAGAGTGAGGGAGCTCTCTGGGCTTTTATAAGGGCACCCTTATAAAAGGGATGCACCCTTATGATGTAATCACCTCCAAAGGCCCACCTCCAAATATCATCACACTGGGGATTAGGTTTCAACATATGAATTTTGGGAGACACAAACATTCAGTCTATAGCACTTGACCAATTGAATACAGCAGAAGTAACACTGGACCACTTTCTGGCCCAGTGTTTTCAGGCACTACAGCTCCTACTGTTTCATACACTCACATCTGAGACTGAGCTGCCTTATGAGAGGAAGCCCAAGCAGTCCATGGAGAAGTCCATAGGGAGAGAAAGAAAGATCTTTGGCTGTACGCCCCAGGGGAGCTTCTAGCTGACAACCAGTCCAAGCTCCATGTAGATGAGACATCATGGAAGCGGAATCTCCAGCCCTGGTCAGGCCACTCCAGGGGATGCTTCAAGGGATACAGTTGGGCTGTCCACAGAGAGCTCTGCCCAAATGACATATTTTTTAGCAAAATGAATAATTGTTGTTTTAAACCACTAAACTTTGGGTTGTTTGGTAGGTAGTTAGAGACAACCAGAATACAGTTGGAATGAATTCCTGTCTTTCTGGTTGAAATCAGAGTTGGTTGAACTGACCTGATGCCCTGATGCACTTCATGATTACACTCCCCCAAATCTTACCAAAAATGTGGATATGCTCACATCTGGAATTTTTGCAAAAAAAAAAAAAATACGTTAAAACAACACAAAAAGCACCAGGCCAACTTTTTAATGAATGATCACAAAGTAACGCTGCTTTAATTTCTCATAGATATTCTACAAGCTGGAAGGAGAGCATAAATGCCATTAAATGATGACTGGCCTAGGTTTCCCCTTTCCTGTCATGACAGGGCATGTCAACACAGCCATTAGAAATGGAGTCTAGGGAGCTCAGGGCTCAGGTTGGGGAGAGTGTTTGGAAATTAGCAATATTTCTACCGTTTCAGGGCCTGGTAGATAATGTAAGGATTTGGTGGCATTCTACATTCACCAAATACTTAGTGAGCTTTTACTACACAATTATGGGTGAGGCACCCTGCTGAGCTTTGGAGGTACAGTGTTAACAAAGAAGATTCTGACCCTGTTCTCATGGGGCTTACATTAGGTGGGAGGCATGAACAGTAAACAATAACCATCTACCAAATGACTGTGCCACAACCATTTTGCCAAGTGCCATGGAGGAAAAATACAGAGAGTATCAGAGGGCATGTTGGCAGAATCTAACTGAACTTGGCGGTAAAATACATCCTTCCTGAGAAGTGGCACAGACTGAGATCTAGGAGTGAGTAAAAATTTGCCAGGTGGAAACTGGAATTTGCCAGTGAGAGAGCCGCTCCTGTGAGCTGGGAAGGAGCACAGGGATTGGAGGAACGGAGAGAAGCTCTCCTACCAGAACAGACTGACCGAAGTGGGGAGGAACAAGGATGAGGCTGCCAGGGGGTCAGCGGCTGGGCCGTGTGGGTCTTTTAGGCCATGATAATAATTTTGAATTTTAATCTGAAGAGTGAGGTGACATCCATGACATGCTTTCGAATGTGAAATGATTATACTG